>NW_027501709.1:0-71167 GCF_021521415.1 Bidens hawaiensis
TGTGATCAGATGTATTAGCTAGGAAGAAATGGCAGCAATGACGGCTTTGCCAGACGCGATCGGTGGTCATAAGTGTTGGAATAAAAAGAAAGTTATTTTATATTTAATATTATTAAATATATAATTAATATATGTCAATATAAAACCATCAGATAGTTTCTTCTTTACGGTTATAAGGAAAACCTCTTTTCCTTTTTCTTTTAAAAAATATATTAACCCAAATAAGATAAACCATTATCCCCAACACTCTGATCATACGTTCATCCAATCTTCATTATTGATTTCTTATTGAGTACACAAGAATACTTCAATTCATCTCTGTGCTAACCTTGGAGAGCGATTGGCAACATCTATTTGTACCCCGATAGTGCTTAAATCGCTTTTAAGGCAGTGTGATTACACACGACACAGGTTCAATTTTATTATTGCTTTAGTTTATTCAATTGTTTGGCAGATTCCTCCAACAATTTAAAAGTGATTTTGATTTCAAATCACCCAATTAGAGATTATGAATCTGTCAAAAATTATTCCTGATTTGTCGAAACTCGAACCATTTGACGGAACCAATTACCATCGTTGGTCTTAAAAGATGTTAATCTTTTTCGAGCATTTGGATATAGATTATGTTTTGCTTAGATCCATCCAAATATTATGTTCAATCAGCCCCTATTCAGATTATTACTTCTTTTTCATCCATGTCTTCAACAGAAACTGTTAAAAAATATGAGAAGGATAACAAGGCTGTTCGTGGTAATTTATTAAATCATATGACCAACAGTTTATTTGACTTGTTTATTGAATACAAATTTGCGAAGGATATTTGGGATACATTGAATAAAAGATACGGGTTTGATGATGTGAGAAGGAAAAAATATGTGGTAGGGAATTGGTTGCGGTTCCAAATTACTGATGATCGGTCAATAATGGATCAAGTGCACGATTGTGAAAATCTTGTGGCCGCTATTTTATTTGAAGGAATGAATATGTGTAAAATCTTATAAGCAAATGTTATGCTAGAGAAATTTACTCCATCCTAGAGTGATTATAGAAATTATCTCAAACACAAGAAAAAAGACATGTCTTTGCAAGAACTAATTGTTCATATGCGAACTGAAGAGGCTAACCGACTCAAAGATAAGCTTTCCAACATTTCTTTAAATACTTATAATGCTAATCTTATTGAGTCCTCAGGAACTGAAAAGGTAATAAGTATAACGGGAAAGACAAGAAAAATAACAACTTTAAAATTATGGGAAAGGAAAAGGGAAGCTTGGGATTTCAAAAAATGATGGAAAATTTAAGAAAAAACCATTTCAATGCTATGTATGTGGGAAAACTGGTCATAAAGCTTATCAATGTCATGAAAGGAAAGATCAAGGTGCTCAACTAAATGTTGCTAAAAATGAAGAAATAATTGCTGTTGTGATTGAACTGAATATGGTGGAAAGCAAAACCGAATGGATCTTAGACTCTAGGGCTTCAAGGCACTATTGCAACCGGTTTACATGGGAACAAGGGACACAACTGGAGTTTACGGCAAGGGAAGGTTCTTCTAAAACTTACTTCTAGAAAAACTTTAGCTTTATCTGTTGTTTTATATGTTTCTTCTCTTCATAGGAACATAGTATCTGGGGTAATTCTCAACAAAGTTGGCCTAAAACAAGTAATAGAATCTGATAAAATTGTTATTTCAAAGAATGGCAACTTTGTTGGAAGGCCTATCTTAGTGGTGGATTATTTGTGATGAACACTGTTAATGTTTATGATAATGTATCTAGTTCTGCTTATATTGTTGAGTCTGCTGATATGTGGCATGCTAGATTAGGGATTTTCATCTATTAAAAGACTTAAAAATGCGAGCACGATTCATGTTAGTAACATGGATGAAAAGGTTAAGTGTCATGTATGTGTAGAAGCCAAACATGCTAAAAAATCTTTTAAAAAGGTAACTAGCAGAAGACTGATTTGCTAGAACTTATTTATTTAGATTTAGCTGATTTTAAAAATACAACTAGTAAAGGAGGTAAACATTATTATATGACTTTTATTAATGATTATTCAAGATATACTAAAGTTTCTCTCTTAAGGTCTAAAGAGGAGCCCAACAAAACGTCTATGATTTATAAATCTGAAGTTGAAAACCAACTTGATAGAAAAATCAAGAGGTTAAGATCTGATAGAGGTGGTGAATATATTACTAACACTTTTAGAGAATTTTGTGAACAAAATGGTATTATACATGAGTTTAGTGCACCTTATGTTCCTGAACAGAATTGTATAGCCGAACGAAAAAAAAGAACCCTTAAAAATATGATGAATGCTATGCTTTTAAGTTCGGGGTTATCTGATAACATGTGGGGGGGAGGGAGCTGTTTTATCTGCTTTTCATGTAATTAATAGAGTTCCACATAAAGGAAAAGATAAAACACCATATGAACTATGGAAAGGCTGTGCTCCTAATTTAAAATTTATTAAAGTGTAGGGGTGTTTGGCTAAAGTTGGATTGCATGATTTTAAAAGAACCAATATTAGATCTAAAACTATAGATTCGGTATTTGTTGGTTATGCTCAAAATAGTGCCGCATATAGATTCATGTTATTAAGTAATAGAACAATTATTGAATCTAGAGATGCTGAATTTTTTGAAAATGAATTTCCCTTGAAAAGATCTAAATATATTGTGTTATCCAATGCTATGCTGTCTGCTGATAAACCATCTTCTAGTTCAATTAATGAGATTATTGATAATATTGAGCCAAGAAGGAGTAAGAGATGTAGAAATCAGACTAGTTATGAACCAGATTTTGTTACGAATTTTTTAACTGAAAACTTTCAGATTGATATGCTTAATGAGGAATTTGTTTCTGTATACCTGATTGAAAATGATCCTAAAACTTATCAAGAAGCTGTAACTTCTGTTGATGCTAGTTTGTGAAAAGAGGCAATTAAAAGTGAACTAGATTCTATATTATTTAATAATACTTGGGAATTAACAACATTGCCTAAAGGGACTAAGCCCATTACTAGTAAATGGATTTTTAAGAAAAAACTAAGACCTGATGGAACTATTGATAAATACAAGGCTAGACTTGTAATTGGAGGGTTTACTCAAAAAGAAGGAATTGATTATTTTGACACATATTCTACGGTAACTAAGATCACAACTATTAGGTCACTCATTGCTTTAGCATCTATACATGATCTAGTTGTTCATCAAATGGATGTTAAAACAACGTTTTTTAAATGTTGATTTAGATGAGGGGATCTATATGTTACAACTTGAGGGTTTTATTATTTCAGGTCAAGAGAATAAAGTATGTAAACTTAAAAAAATCTTTATACGTGTTGAAATAAGCACCTAAAAAATGGTATGAAAAATTAGACAATACCTTAAAAATGGATGAAAATTTGGTGAATAATTCTGATTCGTGTGTACACTTTAAACAATTTGAATCAGGATATGTCATTATATGTTTATATGTGGATGATATGTTGATTTTTAGTGCTAATGTAAACGATGTTAATAAAACCAAATCTTTTTTATCATCTAAATTGAGATGAAAGACATGGGTGAGGCTGATGTAATTCTAGGAATTAAAATAAAAAGAAATTAATATGGTATTTCTTTAAATCAATCATACTATGTTGAACAAGTACTTAAAAAGTTTGGTTATTCTGATGTAAAACCCGTAAGAACTCCTTATGATCCTAGTGTACATCTTAAAAAGAATAAAAATGAAGGTGTATCACAACATGAATACACAAGGATCATAGGAAGTGTTATGTTTTAATGAACCACACTCGACCAGGCATAGCTTATACAGTTAATAGACTTAGTCGTTATACGCATAATCCTAGTAAGGAACATTGCAATGCCTTTCATCGATTATTAAGGTATCTTAAAGGTACTATAGACTTAAGTTTGCATTATAATAAATTTCCTGCCGTGTTAGAAGGATATTGTGATGCTAATTTGGTCTCTGATAATGATGAAGTAAGTTCTACTAGTGGGTATGTGTTTATGTTAGGAGATGGTGCAATTTCATGGAAATCTTCTAAACAAACATGTATTGCACGCTCCACCATGGAGTTTGAATTTATTGCTCTTGAGTTAGCAGGGCAAGAAGCAGAATGGTTGAGAAATTATTAGGTGATATTCCACAATGGGAAAGGGAGGTAACTCCTATTCCTATTCATTGTGATTCACAGGCCGCTATAGGTGCCGCCAAGAATGATGTGTATAATGGCAAGAAAAGGCACATACGCCTAAGACATGGTTCGATAAAACATATGTTGAAAGAAGGTGTCATGGCTTTGGAATTTGTGAAATCTGAAAGAAATTTGGCAGATCCATTAACTCAAGCTTTGACTAAAGGTTTGGTCTTATCAACGTCGAGGGGGATGGGGCATAAGCCCAATAGTGAGGATCGTATGGTGGGCACCCACAGTGGTCAAACGAAACCATATGAATCCTAATTTACACTACATTCTCATCCCTATGGCGAAAGGTAGTGTTTTAAATAAAGGTTGAGAATCATCTCCTAATGAATTCATAGCTTAATGAGGTGGTTTTTTGAGACGAACTTCATGAATTCACCGAAAATGTGTAGAGGTTGAACATTCTTATGTTCTTAATGATTTCATAACCAAAGTGTGGGTTAGTCTATGTATGAGGTAGACTTTTAATTGAAATCACCTATATGAGTGTGAAGGTGAGGCCGTCTTCTATAAGAGATATGGGCTATCTCTTAAGATCACTCATGAGTTCCAAGGTTTGTAAATGGCCACATAATTTGTTATAGTACCGCGAAGATCGAATAGAACACCGGGTTTGGTGCGTGCTATGGGGGTCTCATCTAAATTCATTAAGTTCAAGAGTTATTCACTTAATGAAATTTTAATGTCACCTCACTCCACTACGTGTTAATTCAAATCATAAGATATTAACACTTATGTACAAAACGAACTCAATATATGATCAGAATATTTTTCCCTAGTTGTAACTATCTTTTTGTAGGGGATTGTTGGAATAAAAATAAAGTTATTTTATTCTTAATATTATTAACTATATAAATGATATATGTCAATATAAAACCATCATATGGTTTCTTCTTTACATTTATAAGGAAAACCACTTTTCCTTTTTCTTTTAAAAAATATATTAACCCTAATAAGATAAACCATTATCCCCAACACTCTGATCATACGTTCATCCAATCTTCATTATTGATTTCTTCTTAAGTACACAAGAATACTTCAATTCATCTCTGTGCTAACCTTGGAAAGCGATTGGCAACATCTATTTGTACCCCGGTAGTGCTCAAATCGCTTTTAAGGCAGTGTGATAACACACGACACATGTTCAATTTTATTATTGCTTTAGTGTATTCAATTTTTTGGCAGATTCCGCCAACAATAAGAGCGGTGAACGAAGACGGTAAAGTAGTGATCAACCATGTGGTGCTTCGGTGATGTTTGACAATAGAATTGGGGCTGTAAAGTGCTGGATCGATGACTAAATACTTTTGGCACACAATGATAATGAGCTGTCAATATGGGACAATAGCTACATGCGTTTGTGTTCGTTCTCAAGACCAAAATATGGCGTATGGAGCAGCAATGATTCATGATGTTTAATAGCTGCCTATGAGGTAGTTTGTGGCTGAAATTAGTGATCAAAGCGACACCAGATACAAGTAATATTTGGCTTTCAAAGCTGACTGAAAATGGTGCAGCAACTGCTTGGGTTTGTGTTCGATTTCTAGACTGAAATATGGTGTACTGAATAGCAGCGGTTCATGGTATATAACTACTGCGTATGAGGTAATTGGGGGCTGAAATCTGTAATCAAAGAGACATCAAATAAAAGTGGTTTTTGGCTACCAAATATGACTAAACATGGGATGGTAAGATCAATGGTTTTAGGTTTAGTTTTAAGGTCGCTGGCGCGCACAGATAGCGGGTTTGTAAGCAAATATTTTCGGAAACGATCAAGACTTGACTGGTCTATTAAGATGCTTAGAAAAATTGTTCGAGGCTGATAGGCCAAGGACCAGGGATGTTAGCGTTGTTGCAAGCTTCGGCGGTGACGTTTCATGCCGGTATCGGCGTTTGGGTCTAAATAGGTGTGTGGAAAATATATAAACACTTTACACTATTATGATGAGTTCATTATGCCCCTTTATAAATGATTTAACGTTTTGGGCTAGCATGCATCCCATAAAGTTAATTTTAATAATTTTACCCTTGGATGAAATATCATAGGCTTATATATGTTTATATATAGAGGTAATTGAATATTTTATTAGTTCCA
The DNA here is from genome assembly GCF_021521415.1 of Bidens hawaiensis. Lineage (NCBI taxonomy): Eukaryota > Viridiplantae > Streptophyta > Magnoliopsida > Asterales > Asteraceae > Bidens > Bidens hawaiensis. Next base: position 6,314 of record NW_027501709.1, read on the forward strand.
TGCATGAGGATTGTTTAGCTTACTTATTAGCTAAATGTATGTGTGTGCTCGAAGACTGTTTAGCTTAATTTTTTGCTAAATATATATTTATGTTTGAGGAATGTTTAGCTTATACGTTAGCTAAATGTAGTTAGGTGTGAATGTCTATGTGAATGTGAATGTTTTGTCAAGCCATGACCGGAACAAAATTTGAGGATAAAATTCTTTAGTTCCCTTTTGGTGATCTAAGGGAAGGAAGCGCCTAATAGTTTATCTGTACTTGGGGCGGGATGTTAAAATTCATGAATTTCCTTTTGGTGATCTAAGGTGAGGATGTAAAATTCCTTAATTCCCTTGCTTTGTGTTTGGCTACTTAAGCTGAGGAGATCCGTGTCGTGTGCTTGGCTGAGGACGATGTGTTATTTTACTGATGGGATGAATAGATATTTGATATTATTATTATTATCACTATTTATCGTGTTGTGAAGGTTAATGTTTTACTTTTATATCCATTATGTTGCATTTATAAAGACATGAATTCCCTCAGCCTAGCTGAATTTGTATGCATGTTAGATTTATTACAGGTTAGATGGATGTTGGATAACCAATTGGATGTGCTAGAGGCTACCAGACATTTGAAAATGGCATTTCTAGTTGAAGAGGTATTTATTTAAATAGAGTTATCACATTAATTATAGAGTATTATTTAAAGATTATGACATTTTATTTTAAGGGAGTTTTACGAAACTCAATTTATTTATCTTGATTGAAATCTTTCCATTGTGTAGACTCCAGTTTTGAATTAAATTATAGTAATATTAAATCCAGACTTATTGGTTTTCAATTCCTGCGTTTCCCGTGTTTGTAAATTTGTTTTTGATGATTTCCGTTATTTGTGTTTTGAGGTTTAATAAACATGTCACAATTTTTGGTAAATTTTTTGGTATGATATTTCAACTGTTTGACCCTAGGATTTTGGCGTTTACCAGTTGGTATCAGAGCTATTATTCAATTGATTCGGGCATTCCTAATGCTCGGACTTGGATAGATAATGGGATCAAAACAAGAAATTCCATCAATGGGTAGCCACACACCAAAAGGTACGCGTTAAAATTTGATTTTGTAGAATCTTCCTTATGTGAAGTAATATTGCACAAGGTTACGCGACCCATCATATCTGTATTGGACTACATTGGGTAGTAAAGATGTGTGCGTAGAGTTGTACTATTTGGAGTCGTATTATGCACACGGTATAAAATTTTTGTGTAGTGATCTAACTGCTTAGTAGCTATTTAGAATGAAACTATGATGAATAGCCACTATTTTGTAAAAACTTATGATATAGAGTTATGCGATGTAGACAATTTTATGTGTAACTACTTAATGTTGACGTGTTCTGTGTTTTGTGTGGTAAGTCTCCTGTTGTAACTACTTAATATAGAGTTACGCGATGTAGACAAGTGCGAGTGGAATGATTGTGCGTCCATGGAAGGGTGCGATTAGAACATGTAAGGTAAACTGATAAGTTAATGCTCTCCAAGCATTGAAGTAGAGGTTGCCTCAAGCTCCAATGTTCGTAATACCAGATGGTAAAGATCATTTGGTGTCCACTCAATTACTTCCTATCAAGCATTGGGATGTGTTCTTATACGTGGTAAGGTGATGCCTCCTAGCAACCACCTCACGAAGCCAATTCCAAGCCCGTGACATGGATCGAATAGCGATGTTATGCTGAATGTTAGTTTTATGATTAAAGTTGGATTTCTTTCGAAATAGAGAAGCGATGCCTACTTAGTGTTTGTTACTGATTTCAAAGTTGGTGTTGCTAAATTTAGAGATGTTATGTGGCAGTAACTTTTCTTATTCGTATCCAAAAAGCTCACCAGTTGCGCCACCTGATTAGGTATTCAAGTTCCAAATTGATCTTACTCGAGGAGGTCGACCTATTGCTATGGCACCTTATTGGTTGGCTCCTTCTAAAATAAAAGAACTCTTAACCTAATTGTTAAATGTCAATTCGACCTAGTATCTTGCCCTAGGAATCTGGTACACTTGTAAAGAAAAAGATGATAGCATGCGTATGAGCACCGACTACCACAGATCCAAATTTGACATTCTGAAACTCTGCTTGTGATTATTCGCTATATTACAGGTTTCGATGACAAAACCTATCGTAAGGGGGTAGACTTGTAACACCCTAAACTTTTGCTTATATTCTTTTTTAGTTTAAGGGATAATCAGTGATTAACGGAAAGTTTGTTATTTTATAACTTTAGGACTAAAACATATATGATGGAAAACCTTGAGGCCATTATGAAAATTAGGAATTAATTCGCCATCTTGTAACAAAAAATACCCAACCAACCGCTATTTAGAAGTCGTTGTTCCTCATCAGTTTGATGCAATCAGGAAGAAAACATCATTCGATTTTCTATATCTTAATCTCCCCCTTTTTTGGCTCTATGAAGAAACTTGGATAATTGATTCCCTATGCAAATTAACCTACAATCCTGGTGGAATTGAACAGACTTTAGTTTCACCGCCTAGATGAAATCAAGGTCATAATCAAGCCATCGATTTTAGGTTATTGCTCCTGGTTTTGATTATCCCCTCTTGTTTCAAGGTAATAATCTTCTTTGGTGTGTGCACATTTTTGCCGTAATCATAATAATATGGTAAAGATCGTTCTGTTTCTTTTAAGTTTAATGATCACCAGTTAGCCATGGCTTTTTGCAAAATAATGAGAATATTAAAGATGTGTGATCGGATGCATTGTTGTATATTTTGGTTAGTCTATAACCAAAATCAATCAATTAAACACATAAACAAACCTGGTAATCTTTGATGCGATTGTTGATGAAGAAATTGCAACCTGGACTATTCTCTGAATCGTGTAATCACTATCAGATAAACCTATTTGTGGGTTACACACAATGATTTATCGGATAAGACAGAGAACTCTTCATGGAATTGAATTTATTGTTTCTTGTATATTGATGAAGAACTAGAGAACCCTGTAACCGTTGTTCTCTCCTTTTCAATCGATCGAAAACTTAAAAAAAAATTCCATGGGATTATAACATTAGTTTATTTTAAACTAAAAACCCATATGAGCCCAAATCAATAATTAGAAGCCCACTTTACATTATACTTAAGCCCTAATATAATTACGAAGCCCAAATAACATTTTAGAGTTAAATCAAGCACGCACTCCCACATCACCCAACTGGTTTAATCTTTAACGTTATTTCCTCGATCGACAAGTTAATCCAATAACACTAAAATAACCAACATGCATTAGCCTGGAAGAAATGGCAGCAATGACGGCTTCGTCGGACGCGATTGGTGATCATAAGGGCTGTGAACGAAGACGGTAAAGTAACTGCATGCGTTTGTGATCCTTTTCAAGACCAAAAGAAGGCATATGGAGCAGCAACGATTCATGATATTTAACAGATTCCTATGAGGTAATTTGTGGCTGAAATTAGTGATCAAAGAGACACTAGATACAAGTGATTTTTGGCTTCCAAAGCAGACTGAAAATGGTACAGCAGTTGTTTGCATTTGTGTTCGATTACTAGATGGAAATATCGCGTACAGAATAGCAGCGGTTCATGGCATATAACTACTACGTATGAGGTAATTGGGGGCTGAAATCTGTAATCAAAGAGACACCAAATACAAGTGGTTTTTGGCTGCCAAATATGACTGAACATGAGATGGTAAGATCAATGGTTTTGGGTTTAGTTTTGAGGTCGCTAGCGCGCACCGATAGCGGGTTTGTAAGCAGATATTTTTGGAAACGATCAAGACTTGACTGGTCTATTAAGATGCTTAGAAAAATCGTTTGAGGCTGATAGGCTAGGGAGCAGGGATGTTGGCATTGTTGCAAGCTTTGGCGGTGACGTTTCATGCCGATATGGGCGTTTGGGGTTTAATGTAACACCCCGGCTTAAGCGGAAACGCTCCGAGTGTGACATACAGATTGTTGAAACACACGTGACACTATTAAGTGACCATTTTATCATTAATTTATTAAAAATCTCAAGTACACAAGTTGGAACAATGAAATACATTCAAGAAAAAGGAAAACAACCAAACTTGAAATCAACTTGTCCATTATCTAAGATATCCTAGTTCTAGTGTCTTCATCAAGCATCATCCTCTAATAATTGTACTTATAGCATGTATATAAAATAAAAGAGTCAACTAATAAGTAGTTGGTGAGAATCACACAGTTTTGATATATATACATAAAAACCATACAATTCTATGAACATGTGTAACAACGCAAGTAAGGTCCTTTCCAGTTAGTAACAACCAACATAATCAATTATCGCACAACGCACGCAAGGTCCTTTCCAGTTGAGGACAACCAACGCACTCGGATAATAGCACAACGCATGCAAGGTCATTTCCAGTTGGTAACAACTAACGTACTCGAATAATAGCACAACGCAAAGAAAATAAACATACAAGTCCATAATATGAATTGTAGTTTCGTAAATGAATAAGTAAGTAACTGTTTGGATACGATATACATGCTACCCCCAAATAATATAAAAGCGTTAAAAAAGGTGTGTAAGGAATCCACCTTTGAGATTGGAGATAACTTGAAAGAAAGCAGAAAATGAGTTTAAAGAAAAACCGAAGCGGTTAAACATCACGAACTATAAATGAAAATGCAAGGAAAAATCAAGACTAACTATCGGGATTTAATTAACTTTGGTTTTAGATATGGTGTACTATTTTTAATATGTATTTTAATATCTTCAAGCATTAATATTATTTTGTGTTTCTAATGAAATTTTAACGGGTTTTAAGGTTATGACATATTATTTTAATAACTATTATAATGAGGTTTATATTATTTATTAATTATGGTTTGAATGATATATAAGTTAACAAAATAAAGACTAACGAATTTAAAGTTAACGGATTAAGATTAATGAAAAGTTCACGGATTAAGGTTCACAAATTATAAACTAACTCAACTTTTTTTTTAACGAATTAAAAAGTTGATCAAAGTTTAGTAAATTATAGCAAATGAATTAAAGTTTAATGATAAAAAAAAGTTAACGAACTAAATTAAATTAACGGGTTGATGATTATGAGAGTTTGGTTTTTAGATGGGAAAATGGTAAAATATATTTTATATTTAATTTATAAAAACTTATTTGATTTAAAAATAACTTTATTTGCTTTGTTTTTAATTTTAGATAATTTATTTGATTTTTAAACAATAAATTGTTTAAAAAATAATAACAAAAACTGCATTGACTCGAGTTAGAACTAGGGTCTGTGGACTATTAGCCAACGTGTTTAACAACCAGACCAGGTTATAATCTTAAATATGTAACAGAAACAAAGAATATAAAAATAATAAGGTTATGTTCATCATCTTCCTCAACAAACCCTAGGTTCTAATTCTCTTAATCCATTCAATGTTCGTACAATTCATGTTAGGGATTTTGATTGTCGGCCAAAAACTAATATAAAACGTATAAAGATTACCTGGATTGGTGTCGGAAAGGTGATGAATGATGGTGGCCAGAAAATGAAACTTAGAATATTAATTATGGATTACCGAGAGTATTTTAGTGATAATTGAGTTTGTGAACGGGTTTAGTTTGATGTTAGGATCGTATTTATACATGTAATTGCAACATACATTTGTTAATTGGTGTTAAATGTGTTGCCGATTTTCTGGCGGGTATCACAGTGGTCGCGGATTAATGCGATGATTTAAAGTTGTTATAATACAATTAATATATTGATTAACGTTGGTTATTTCCGTCCAAATTCGTTATGCTTAATTAACGGGTCAAACACGATGGTTAAGGGGCTGTTTTGTCGCTGGAATTCACGGTTGGCCGGAAAGACGGGGAAGAACCGGGGGGGGGGGGGTGGGTGGGTTGGGTTATTAATTTAATAAAATTACACTATGAACTTTGAACTTTGGGAAGTTATAATAATAATGAAATAAAGTTATATTGGTTTGGATAATTACATATTAAACCTGATTAGTTTATGAATTGTTCAAAAATTAAAACCCAGAGTTTTAATAATTGAAAGAGAATAACAGAAAACGGTGAACGGAAACTCAAATCCTCGGAAATATTTTATTAATGACAAAGTAATAAATACAATACATCGAAACGATCCAGCGGGTCGGGTTAACAGATTCAAATACAAATACGAATACTGTTGAGTCGGATATTTGATTTGGAAGATTGGAATCTTCTCAACCTCCTCATGAAATGTGCTAAGTATGAACTTCGAGCAAGCTTGAACGATCGAGCATGGTTTACTACTTCGAGCAAGGTCTTCAGAACCTTTGGTGGTGAATTCTACTAAGTCTTGAGGCTTCGAGCATGCTACACTTCAATGAGCAAGATTGTTCTTCTATCGAGTATGGATTGCCAATCGAGCAAACAACTTGATCATTCAAGTTATAACTAAGTGATTCTGAGCACAGGATGTTCGAGCACATGTTGACTAGCATGGATGCAATAAGAAGATGTCATATGTTCAAAGCAAGGACTTCGAGCATGGTTCAGTTCCCCGAGCATGCTAATGATTGTTCAATAAGTCTCATAGATAAGACTGAAGGCATCAAGAAGAATGGGCTTGCTCGATGGACTAATTCGAGCAAAGCATGGATTGGTCAAGAGGAATGAAGCTTGCTGGAGGAGAATATCTTCACTGAAGATATTCTAAGTAAAGTAGGCTCGAAGACACTCATTGAGCATACCTAGATATTCTAAGTAAAGTAGGCTCGAAGACACTCATTGAGCATACCTAGCATAGTGAGTCTACTTGAGCAAGATACTTATCATGCTCGAGGACTCTTACACTTGTATTTGTTTTTGTCTTTCATTAGTAATATTTAGGGATTCTAGAAGAAATGTCAGGGTCTATAAATAAAGTCCTAGGTTTCCATTTAGGGCACGGAATATGAGAAATATTCTAAAGAATATTCATTCTCCTCGTACATCCGCCACCATTTCACAAAACCCTAGACATTCACTGTTTCATTGAATGATGTATTAAATATAGTGAATCTTTGTCTTTGATTATCTTTACTAATTATAATTATTTTTTAGTTTGTTATTGTATCACGCCTTCACTCCCATCCATTGGATATCCTGATTCTGCTGGGATATTCAATAGGCCTTTTGGTTATTGAGTATGTGTGTTCTTGTCAACCTTATTAAGGTTGCACCAGATTCTCGGTCCTAACAAGTGGTATCAGAGTTTTGGAAGCTCTCTGAAGGCCACGGAACTGAAGGATTGTGATAAAGTTTGAAGCTTTACTGTGTTAGACTGCTTCAAAGGTCAGATCTGCTGAAATGGAAGACCAGGAAGTTTCTACGAACAAGATTCCAAGACTTCTTGGACAAGAGAACTTCATAAAATGGAAGGTGCTTTTTGAAGCTGCTGTGAACTACAACGACCCGAACTCTAGACTTCTATTAGAAGGACAGTATGTTCCTTCTACTGCTGCAAACAATAGTGCCACTATTGAACTAAAAATGAAGAAAAGAGATGACAAAGCACTGTCCATGCTGAAGCTAGGTCTATCTTAGGAAATACTGACAATTGTCAATCAACACAAAACTGCATAGGAGATCTATGATGCAGTTATTGACATGTTTGAGGGCAATACTGAACTAAGAGACATTAAAAAGGATAGACTGAAGCAATAGTTGGATAGATTCAAGTTCAAGGAAGGCAAAAGATTGAAGTCTGTACTTTAGAGATTCATGGTCATTGTAAATGAGATTAGAACGACTGACTTGCAAAACTCTAACTCTGACTTAAACAAGAAACTGCTATCTTCATTGTCTGGTGAATGGTACACAGCCAGCAAATTTATCAAAGAAAAGGTCAGTTTTCCCAACTTTAATTTGGATGATGGGATAGCTTTCCTAAAAGCTTCTGAGCATGAAATGATTGAGACTCAGATGATCAGAGTGGATAAGCCCAGCTTCCCAATAACAAATTCTCTTGTAGCACCAATGGGAAATCTCTTTGTCAAAAATCAGCAACAACCAATCATTGAAGAACCAGCTGAAACAAGCTCGATGTGTGGAGGAAGTCAGTCAAGGTTCAATATACAAATGATAGAAGATGATACCACCTCAACAACAAGTGGACACCCTCCTTACACACCAAGAAATTCAAGCCCTGGAGCAGACTATCAAGCTCTATTTTCTATGTTCACTGATTCATATCATGCCCTTGTGGCTAAGAACCTGATCAACACAAGCATTGTGCAAGAAGATCTTGAGCAAATTAATGCAAATCGATATCAAATGGTAGGCTGCCATGTTAGCTGTGAGAAGCAAGAGGCTGTACAACAGGACATGAAGAACAAGCTTCTCTAGACCTAATGAGAGAATAGGGTTTGACAAATCAAAAGCCATCTGCTACAACTGTCAGCAACCTGGACACTTCGCTAGAGAATGTAACCAGACCAAGAAAGTGGGAAATCAAGTGAATCAAAATCAGTTCTATCAAAATCAGAACCAAAACTTCTAGAGTCGGAGAAACCAAATGGGCAATCAAAACGCCTATCAACAACAGAACAGACCTCAACAACAACAGTTCAAGCCTCAAAGAAATAACCAACTAAGATTCAGAACAATTAGAACAGAGGAAACCCAAATGCTGTGAATCAAGTGAGGGATCAAGGAAATGTTGCTTTCACAAGGGTATCACAAGATGGGGAGTTTGACTAGAGCAACCATGCGGCAGAGATGGAAAAAGCAAACGTTGCTTTCATGGTCAGGGTGCAGGACAAAGCTGAATCGTCAAATTCATAGGTACTTTCTAACATCTCTATTTCCGAACTTCTTTTAACCATTGATGAGCTTAATCAGGAGGTTGGAAAGTGGACATCAGAATGTGGAAGAAAAGAAGCTTTTCTGAATGTGTATGAGACAAGTGAAGCAACTTATTAAAATCAGATTAAAAGCTTAGAAGAAGATTGTATGCAAGCATACAGAACTCAATTAAGAATGACTGTTGAGATTGAGGGACTGAAGAGGATGTATGATGATGAGAAGCTTAAGAATGCTGAATTGATGACTCAAATGGAATTTCTGAAGAATTTGGTATCTACAGGAAACATAGTTGGACACATGGACAAAATGACTGATGAAGAGAAATATAAGAAGGTGCCACCACCTTTTTGTGACAGTTATCCACTGAGAGTAGACAAGGAAAGCAGAAATGAATATTTAAAGCAATTCAAGAATGTCTTTGAAGACAAACCTGAATTTGTGAAACAGTATGAAGAGGTAATTATTGACAAAGAAGGAGAGTTTGCCATGAAACAGACTGAGAAGCCAGAGGAAAAGGACGTAAAGAAAGATGAAGTAAAGAAGAAATGGAGTGAATACTCCAGTGAGGGGAGTACATGCAGTTGTAGTAGCACAAAATCATCAAAAGGCAAGAAAAATAAGAAGGAATCAAACAAAAAGAAGGATGAAAAGATTCCAAGATTGCCAAAGATAACTCCCAAAATGAAGAAAAATTTAGAAAATATGAGAAGAAAACATGTAGTGTTTGATATATGTGCCAGACCTCAATTAGAAATCAGGAAAAGGAATGATGTACCAAAGAAATCTTCATATGATCAAACCCATCCTCCAATTTATCCAGTTTTCTCTAACCATGAACTGTTTGATATTGGGGATGTGGATTATGTGCCTAAGAGAAGATTTTCTGATGAACAAGAAGGAAATTCTTCAAGATTACCATCTAAGGTGAAGCCAATTGTGTTTGTCAAGGAGAAATATCATCTAGTGCCTGATTTGAACAAGCCAATCAAGATGGATTTCAGCAACTCCTTGTGCCCAAAAACATCCCTAGGTTTTGACTTTCCCAAGCCAAGTGACAAAATCAAGGACAATCAACTGCTTGAAGATATGGGAAGTTATGCCAAGGTGTGGTGCAAAGAATGTGATGCTTATGGACATCACACTGATTCCTGCTGGTCTAAGGAAGATGAGTTTGTTGTGCCAGATGTTGTTTATGGATTTAATATGAAGGGATACAAACAGATGTATCAAAGGTATTTGAATGAAGAAAAAGACACCACCAGTGAAGAAGAAAGAAAATCATGTTTAGAGAAGAGATTGAAGCATGTTCTGAAAATCAAAGATGATTCAGAAGGATCAAGCAGACCAGGGAAGAACAAAAGGTCAAATGACAAAGGAAAAGACATAATGAGACATGGTGTTCTTAATGGTGATGAGAAGTTCTTGATGAAGCAAGGGTTTGAACCAAAAGTTAGTGGAAGACAAAGAAGGAGTTAAATGAATGGAAAGACTATGTGATTGATCAGATTGAAAACAACATTAAGTCACCAGTTGTGTCAATTGGGTCAGACTCAGACTCAGATGAAGATTGTGAAACAGTCTATGAAGTTGTGTCAATTTCCAGTTCCAACTCCTGATGAATCACCAATTGAATCTGATTTGCAAACTGATACAGTTTGTAACTCAGAATCTAACTGATTCTCTTATGTGTGCTTGTGCAGGAACAGTCCATAAATTGCAATGATATATGGTATATGGACAGTGGTTGTTCCAGGCACATGACCTGTGACAGGGGAGCTCTTGTAAACTATGAAAGAAAGTATGAAGGTCCAGTTGCCTTTGGGAGTGATGAAATGGAGGGAAGCTTGTTGGAAGAGGCACTTTAACCAATGGCAAGGTATCCTTTGAGAATGTGATGCATGTTGAAGGACTACAATATAACCTACTCAGCATTTCTCAAGTCTGTGACAAAGATTACAAAGTGGCTTTCAAGATGAACACTGTCTAATCCTAAACTTGAATTTGTGATTCCAATTGATATGATCATGATGAGGGCTCCTAGGAATGGCAACCTCTATGAGCTGAGAATGAATACTGCTACATCTAGAGGTGGTTCATGCTTTGTTTCCAAAGCCACTGAAAATGAGACTAAATTGTGGGATAGGAAGATGTGTCATGTCAACTTGAAGAATATGAACAAACTGGTGAAAGGTGAACATGTTGTTGGACTCCCTACAAAAGAATTTAAGCTCAAAGAAAGATGTTCATCATGTCTCAAGGGTAAACAACATAAATCGTCTCATAAGAGCAAAATGATTAATACAATTGATGAGGTATTAGAACTGCTCCACATGGATCTGTTTGGTCCTGTGAGTGTTCTAAGCATTGGAAAGAAAAGATATTGTCTAGTCATCACTGATGACTACTCAAGATTCATATGGGTTTATTTCTTGGGAACAAAGGATTAGACACCTAAATTGATCAAATGATGTGTGATCAGAGTGACAAATCTACTTGACAAGAAGGTGAAGGTCATTAGAAGTGATAATGGCACAGAATTCAAGAATGGATTAATGGAAGAATTCTGCACTTCTAGGGGGATTTTTCAGCAGTATAGTGCACCAAGAACTCCTGAGCAGAATGGTGTTGCAGAAAGAAGAAACAGGACTTTGATTGAAGCTGCAAGAACCATGATTGCTGATGCAAATCTGCTTGTTAGCTTCTGGGCAAAAGCAATCAACACTGCTTGCTATGTGCAGAACAGGGTTCTACTGAACAAGACTCAAAATAAGACTCCATATGAAGTTATCTTCAAATGAAAACCTTATGTGAAGTTCTTAAAGCCTTTTGGATGTAGATTCTCACTTCTAATTACAAAGGACTATCTCAACAAATTCCAATAAAAATCACTGGAATGTTTCTTTGTGGGCTACTCATCTCATTCAAAGGCTTACAGAGTCTATGTCAAGGAGCACATGGTAGTCATTGAATCCTCTGACATTATCTTCAATGAAAACCATTTCAATAATGTTAAAGGACCCAAATGGCTATTTGACCTGGAAAAGATGATCAAATCTTTCAAGATATACAATGAAGACATGGAAGACAGCATGTACAGAACAAGCTTTGAGGAGAAGGGAAAACAAAAGCAGCTTGATCTAGACAAGCTTTAGTCATCAGTTGCTCCTAAAAAGAATGGATTTACTTTTGAAAGAAGCAATCTAGGAGCATGTGAAATGGAAATCGCTAATCAGGAAGCAGCAGTTGAAGTTTCAAATGATGGACCAAGTGACATGGAGAGTGAACCAGTGCATAATCAGCAACCAGTTCAACCTGAAGAGACAAATGGATTTGAAGACAGGTTTCAATCTTTGTTCGACTCTCTCAAAATTGGGACAAATGAAGTCTCAACATCTGCAAACTGTAACACTCAATCAACTGCTAAAAATCAAGAAGGATCTGAAAGTGAAGCTGCTGAAATGAACATGACAAATCTTGAAACAGAGGTCTCAGCACAGAACAAGTTGTGCAGACTACTTCTGTTGAGAGAAATCATCCTGCAGAAACATCATTGGAGACTTGCATGAGTGAGTAACAAGAAGTTCCTCTGAAAAGGCAAACATTTGTCTCTATGCTTGCTTTCTATCCCAAGTTGAACCAAAGAACATTAATCAAGCATTGAAAGACAACAGCTGGGTAGAAGCTATGCAGGAAGAGCTAACTCAGTTCAGGGACTTACATGTCTAGGATTTGGTTGACAAACCCAGAGGCAAATATGCAATTAGAACCAAATGGGTTTTCAAAAGTAAGAAAGATGAAAGAGGCATTGTCATAAAAAACGAGGCAAGGTTGGTGGCTCTAGGGTGCTTACAAGAAGAAGGAGTTGACTTTGAAGTAGTATTTGCTCCTGTTGCAAGACCAGAGGCCATCAGGATCTTTCTAGCATATGCGGCATCCATGAACATAAAAGTCTATCACTGGATGTAAAATCTGCATTTCTGAATGGAAAGATTGATGAGGAGGTGTATGTGACTCAACCTCCTGGATTTGAAGATCCAATCCATCCTAACAAGGTGTAAAAGCTCAGCAAGGCTTTGTATGGACTACACAAGCTCCTAGAGCATGGTATGATGAGCTATCAAACCACCTGTTAGAAAATGGTTTATGTAGACGAGCTATTGACAAGACCCTGTTCTACAAAAGATGGAGCAAAGATCTGTTGCTATTACAAGTCTATTTAGATGACATCATATTTGGCTCAACAAATGAACAAATGTGCAAAGAGTTTGATCAAGTAATGAAGTCTAAACACAAGATGAGTTCAATGGGAGAAATGAACTTTTTCCTTGGACTTCAAGTGCAGCAAAAGGCAAATGGGATCTTCATCAATCAATCAAAATATGTCCAAGAGATTCTTAACAAGTTTAAGTGCCAGGATTACAAGACAGTGTCTACACCAATGGACACACATGAGAAGATGGTACCTGATGAGAAGGGGGAGCCAGTAGACCAACATGAATATAGGGCTAAGATAGGATCTTGATGTATCTAACAACATCTAGGCCAGATATTATGTTTGCTGTGTGTGTCTGTGCAAGATTTCAAGCCAATCCATAAGTCTCCCACATGCTAGCAGTAAAAAGAATTTCCAGATATCTCAAAGGGAAACCAGATTTGGGGATTTGGTATCCAAAGAACTCTTCTTTTGACTTGATGGACTACACAGACAGTACCTATGATGGTTGCAACATGAGTAAGAAATCAACTTCAGGAGGCTGCCAGTTTCTAGAGAACAGGTTGCTGTCTTGGCAATGCAAGAAGTAGACTACAGTGTCCATCTCAACTGCTGAGGCTAAATACATTGCTGCATCCGCTTGCTGTGCACAGGTTCTATGGATTAATAATCAAATGCTGGATTATGGTCTAAATTTCTTAATTACTCCAATTTTAATTGACAATACTGCTGCCATGTTTATTGTTAAGAATCCAGTCCAACATTCTAAGACTAAGCACATTGAGATAAAACATCACTTTATTAGGGATTGTAATGAAAAAGGCCTAATAGAAATGAAACGGGTAGATACATCTGATAATCTGGCCGATTTATTCACCAAACCGTTAGATAAAACTGGGTTTCACTTTCTGTTAAAATGCCTAGGTATGATAAACGCTGATGAAATCTGATTGATGATGTGTGCTTGTGTGAGGTGCTTACTGATTATCTATGTTTCTCACTATGAATGTTTGCATGATTTGTTGCTTTGCTTGACTGATTATTCTGATTGCGTGAATCATGCTTGTGACTGTTTTTGCATGACAAATTATCATGTATTTGATGTTCTTGTTCTATATACTTAGATATGTACTTACATGATACATTTGTGTGATCTAAGTATTTCGAGCATGAATCTATGCTTGATACTATGTTTGTTACTCTTCGAGCACAACCAATGCTATTTGAATACTTTTTTAAGTACTTCAAGCACAGATAACATGCCTCAGCTGCTCGAGCAAAGAAACTTGCTTTGGAAAACTTTTCAAGTATTTCGAGCATGATTCTGTGTTTGTTGCTCCTCGAGCACAAATAGTCACCCTTGAGAAATTTCAAGTATTTCGAGCACAAGTGACATGTATTCAATGTTCGAGCATGGAAAGATGTTTTGAAAGCATTTTCTTGTATTTCAAGCATATATCTGTGGGTCGAGCACAATGACTGTGTCTGGAATCATCTCTTATGTATCTCGAGCACATGTCTTGTACTCGAGCAAATTGAATCTTCTAGGAAGTACAATGAGCACAAGTATTGAAATGACAAATTTGAATTAAGTCTATTGAGCACACACATTAACATGAGAAATTTTGTAGTTTGCTCGACAGAATACTTGTGTGCTCGAAGTGAGAGTTCATTCAAAACTGAGTGACTTTGCAAATTGTGTGTAACTTTTGTGTTGTTTGTAAGTCTTATGTGCTTAAATGACAAAATGTGTTTCAAAATTATATGCAAAATGAATTTCTCAAAGAAACTAATTTTTGACGCATAGATGTTTTTGACTGAGCAAACAGTTTTCAGTGATCTCATAAGAGATATGATACTACTATCCAGTTCCAAGCTTTAAAGAAGCTAAGAATGTTTTACGTGGAGATTGAATCCAACTTTCATGGGAAATGATAGTATATTGTCTAAACTCCTAACCCATAGATTATAGGCTTAAAGGATCTCTCTTCAGTACGTTGACATCATGTATGGTTTCTTTTCATGAGTATAGTGACATACGTGATACAAATATAATGAATATGCTAAGTCTGATGTGGTGACTCATTTGAAGACCAATGTATGTTTCTTACACGTCTCTCCGAATGATAGGCAGATATAAGAGTATTGCTATATGAAAACCTATCAACAGAAAAGAAAGAAAGTGAAAAATATAGAAAAAGAAAAATACTTCAAATATAGTATACCAAGTAATAATATATCATGACTTAAGGGGTACTAACGGAACTACAGGGGTGGGGCATTCAAATAAGTCCTAAACACCCTGAATGTAAGGCATGTAAGTCCGGATGGCATGTAAGTCCAACGTTCAACCTTTTCGTCTGATATCTATGAATATAACTAAATAAACTGCTCATAAAAATAAATTTTAACCAAGGAATCAGGGGATTGAAGTCAAATTGGGGTGATTGGAGAAAGCTAAATAAGCTTTGAGAAGAGATAAGGGACAACCTGAAGTCCAAAATGTAAGCATTCTTCACTTAAGCTTAAATTAAACTTTAAGTATATCAAAAATGTTATGATAATCATGCTAAGTGCTATTACCTAATGTCAACCTGACTCAGATCATAATTAGGCTGACTATGAAATGGTGTGAAAGATTTTGGACAATCTGATCCCATGTTGAGATCTCGCCAAAATGGTTTGAAATGAATTTCTAACTGGAATTTGATCTCTTATTCACCTTAAACTAATGCTTAAATGAAATAGAGGTTCAAATGATATATCTACTTGTTTTAAGCAAAGTTTGAGTGTGGTATGTGTCTAGTCTGCTTGGCGCATAATGATGGGTTTACAAATGCAATCTGGTTTTGTTCTAAGTGTTTTCGAGTATAGTCTAGGTATTAGCGTGTACTTTGATCTCACTTCTGACTTAGATATATTATTGGGTGCTCTTCGAGCACCATGATATGCTTGTAAACCTTTCCTAAGTGTTTCGAGCCTTGATATCATATTCGTTGCTCTTCAAACATATCTCGAGCATAGATCCCTCTTATGTAGCCCTTCGAGCACATATGTCACATGATAAATTCTGTTAAGTGCTTTCGAGCATGCATGAACTTCACGAGCAAATGTTCTGTCGTGATAGATTTCTAAGTGTTGTCGAGCATGCATATACTCTTCGAGCATAGGTGTTCATTAAATTGTCTTAGTTTGTTTGAGTAAGAGTCAAGTTGTTTGGAATGTGTCTCGAGTATAATTGATTAACTGATTATGTCTTATATACTTCGAGCATATGGGTTAAGGATAAGCAAATGTGTTAAGTTGTATGAGCACAGTTATTCTCACGAGCATACTGATCTCGAGCATGATCTTATGCTCGAGTATGTGTGACTTCATATTGAAGAAAGTGGTTAAGGGTCTCGAACATGGGTATACTCGAACACGGTGATGAAATGTCTCCAAAGGATAAACTTGTCTAAGTATCACTCGAGTACACTTACTTTTGAGCAAACCATAAATGAACATTTGAATCAATATTCTGTGTACGTCGAGCATGTACTAGTTTATGAACTTGAATACAGTGGGAGACAACTATCTATTTGGCTGTATGCTCGAGCAAGGGAGGTACAATAAATTTGAATTAAATGACAACTGTCGTGCACTAGACGACAGAATCGTACTGTACCAACCAAACTTTAGGTATAAAATGGGGACTTAGAAACTTTTTCACACATTTCACTTCCCTCTCAAAACCTAATTTCTAAAACCTCTTGCTCGCGCATTCCTTGCTTACTCGAATACTCTATTTCTGCTCGATTATACTTCGAAACAAGCCATTAGCTCTGTTTCGACTTTGGTAAGATATCGATACTCGATTATCGTTTCCCCAATCTCGGATCTAGGGTTTCTAATTGATTATCTTACTAATCGTTTACTTGTTTATGCAGGTACACATATTACTACGGAACAGGTTACTGAAGACACCATTCTCTTTGACTATCATCGATTATAGTTTATGCATCTATGTATACTGACTATTCTTTTCTGTTGTAGAACTGGTGGCAATGAAATTTGAAAAGAGACATAACATGTGTGCCCGGTTGGAGGTTGATAATGATAACAGGGAAGTGGAGCTGATGATAAACTTCCTTAATAACTCTAACTTGCGGGTAGCTTTGACTGAGAGCCCAACGATTTACAGGAATCATATTACAGACTTTTGGGGCTCAGCTACATATGCAGATGATGTGAATGGAAAGAGGATTGAGGCCTCTGTGTTAAATCATGATATTGAAGTTACTGAAGCTTCAATCCGAGCAGCACTGAACTTAAACGACAATCGCGAAGATCAACCATATACTCTGTTCCAAGACTGTTGATAGTATTTCAAGAAACCATTTTTTACCAAGGCGATGTGAAAAAAGGAAAATTTCAGAAAGGAAGCTTTCCTTTGATCTATAGATTCCTTATTCATCATGTCATCCAGTCCCTATCTCCAAGGAGAGGGACTTTGACTTTACTGAGCAGGGAACTTGCAACCTTGACAGTACCTATTTTGTATCAGCAACCTTTTAATATGTCAAGACTATTCTTAAATGGTTTAGTTTCAAATGTTGAGAAGTCTGTAAACCAACGATTCCTGATGTACCCGAGATTTTTAGAGATTCTTATAAATAGGTCTTTGCAAAATCTACAGCAGACAGGAGAAGTACTGGAACTACAAGATCCAAACATATGTCAACGAATGAAGGATGCCAAAAGCAAATTCATTGACAATGCCGATTGGGATGTTCTCCCATGGCTACTTGTTCCTGCCATAGGTGCCATTAATGCACCTCGCACTCCAGGCAATAGTGATGTTGATGATGTTCATGAAGGAGGAAATGATGATGACAATGATGGTGATAATGATCAAGGTGATGGGGGCGATGGTGTTGATAATGAACCTCTAAATGAACCAACTGTTGAACCAATCGCCCATGAGGCTGCAAATGTTGAAGGTGATGGTGCTGGTGATGAGCTTGTCAATGAACCAACTGCTCATGAAGATGCGAATGTTGAAGATGAGGGTCATGGTGTTCCAGTTGGAAATGGGATGGTAAACTTTGCTGGTTCTGGATCTGATGTGCACATGGAGGATCAGGAAGGGAATAGAGGTTCACACAATGATGTTACTGACCCTGTTGATGAACCAGTTATGGGTCCTAGTCACATAGCAACGGAGCATGTGGATGATGATGGCTTTATTGCCGATATAGTTGCCAATGTGACTGACACTATCCACAAAATCACCCCACCTGATTCACCAAATCCTGAAATAGACAACATTGAAGATACTGATTCCATTGACTCTGACCATGCAAATGATGACATACCTTCATCTCCTGCCACCACTGATCCCATTAACTGGGAACCTGAACAAGTTATAGAAACACATGTTCAAACACCACCCACATCTCCCATCCAGGAAACAATCATATCAACACCACCTTTGTCACCACCAGCCGAAACTACTGAAGATATACATATTCCAAATCCACCCACATCTCCAATTCAATAAGTACATGTCACAACACCACCGACCTCACCTCTCAAAGACACCATACCTACTGAAACCATTCAACCTTCCCAACCCATCTCAGATGAACCTGAAACCTATAAGATACCTTCACCTGAAACCTCCTCACCAGAACCTTTCTCTGAACCAGAACCTCAACCAACCCAAGAAACCCCACTATGTAGCCCCAATATCTATAAAATTATTTCAGAAAATGCAGAGCTTGAGTTTGAAAACATTATGCTAAAGGAGAAAAATGCTTTTCTGGAGATTAGAAACAAGGCTCTTGAATCTGCACTGCATCAGGCCCTATTGAAAATTCAAACCCTGGAGCACTCTGAGGTTGAGAAGACCTCATATGCGCCAAAATAGGGGGGGAATATTAAAGATGCAGGAAGATTGAAAGCAATTGAAGATCTTTATGCCAGCTCTGATGAGAAAATTGCATAAGTTGGACCCTCAAATGCTCTAAATATGATAAATCAAGAGTATGAGGGAGACACTGGAGATGAGGGGGAGTCTGATAAGGAGGATAAAACTGAAGAATATAAGTTAAAAAGAAAACAGAAAGGGAAAGGGATTGCGTACTGTAACATCCAACTTCTGTTAAATAATAAATAACATATAGGTTATTATTAACTGCATGTCGTTAGTTTAATTGTGTGCGTGTTTAGATTTGGAATAAGATTTTGGTTGGAATGGGAAGTGGGTGGTGGGGCCTTTAGACCCCCTATATATATCCCATCTTCTTCTCCATTCCATTTCTTTACACAACACCCACACTCAAGAAACACACACACTTTCTCTCCAACACCTGAAACCAATCCCGAACTAAAAGAAGAAAGGACCTCGTGTGTGAACGTCTTCAAACCCCAAGAATCACGTCCAGATCCTCGAGTCGTCTCGGATCCGAACCGAACCCAAAGCAAAAGGTAGGTTTCGGTTTAAATGGTTAAGTTTTTAGTCGGTTTCGACATGCAAACTGATAGGATGATAGATCGGACTATGAAATGTAAGAAAAACATAAACTTGGTGAGTTATAACCTCACGGGTATGTTATAGGACAAAAAGGAGATGTTCGGACCTCATAAAACAAGGGTATACAAAGTTGGTACAACCCAAAACCCATAAAAAGGGTAAAATCGGGTCCTAAGTAAGAGTCACTGAGTAATTTGACTTAAAATGGCAAAAAAAATGAAGGAAAGGAGGTACTTTCGCATAAGTCGATTTCGCATCGCACATCCATGCGAAGCGAAGTTCTTCCATGCGAAATTTCATGAAATTCATTTTCTGATGCATTTTTGTTAAAGGACTGTTAATGAAGGTGGGGCATTACGCAAACGAATGTAATGTGAAACCCACCTGTTACAAATGTGGAAAGACGGGTTGATGTGTTGTAAAACACATGTATTTTCCGCACCTTTTATCTACGTAATATATTATATTTTATGTGTTTTTACTCGTTTTAGATAGGTTTTACATACATTTATTAATCTTGTAGGTTTTGGGTAAAAGAAAGGAAGAAACCGAGACTTTTCGAGCTTTTTACGAGCCTTTTACGCATACAAGTTCAAGACAAAGCTCAAAGCCCGACCCGTAGGCATCATGGAGGCCCAAGACCATATTATATTATATTATATAAAAAAAATAAAACCCTAATCAGCCAAAACAACAGCCGCAAACAACAGCCAACAGCAGCCCGGAACACCCAATATCCTTTCTTTCATAACATTGTTCAACAACTTTAATTCTCTTGTTTAATTGTTAACTAGTTTTGCACTTGATTGAGAGATTGAATTATTTATGATTAGTGTTGATCATTGGATGTTTGTTAAGATGATTGGTATGAGTTTAAAGATGGTTTTATTAAGTGTTTGCTGCTGTCCAAAAATTATGCTCGGCTAATCTTGTTAGTTCTACCTAGGAATGATGATTCTTGTTAGGTTTTGATAGGTTTTATGGATTGTTTGATTGATAGACTTGAATTGTTATTGTAAAGTTTGATTTAGACATGAAATAGGTTGTGTTTAAGGGCTGGAAATTTTGGTGATTTATTGCATAAACCCCGTGTGTTGATTAATTAGTTTTATATTGATTGATCGGTGCATTGTTTGATTCTAGACTTTGTGTTTAGGGTTTGTTTGCGGTAGGTACCACCGTAGGGTTTTGTTGCATGATTTATTGGATTAAGTACAGCGGTTAGACACCTTCTTTGAGACCGAGAGGTGATAGGAAGTTAGGGTTGTCTCATTGCCTTTGCATGCTAGAATAAGGATTGCGCGAGAGCGAGTTCGTTTCTTGTCAGGTTTAGGTGTTTGAGCGACTAGTTGATCTATTTTAGTTTAAGTTGAATTGTTCCTCTATCCTTGGTTGTGTAGTATTCATTGCCATTAGGGTCGAGTGTTGGTGAGACCGAGAGGTGATCCTTCATTAGAACACGTTAGCAATTGTTTCCCGGTTTAGTCGTTTTAGCCGATTTTGAGTAGTTAGGGTTTAGTGTGTGAGACCGAGAGGTAATCCAGTAAGCCCGAGCGATCTTTAGTCGTGTCATCTTTAGGGACAGGTGTCTATATATCATTCAATCCATTAGATTGTTAGACCTACAATTTGATTCAGACCTAGGTAGACGTTTTCTCCATCCTAAGTTAACAAAGTTAGTTTTTCGTTAAGTTTTCTCTTTTTGGTAAGTTTTGTTAGTTAATCCAGTTAGTTCAGTTAAGTTAAAAGAAATCAAAAATCAATATATTATTATTTTAAGGTAGGTCTTGTCTAGGGTTAGTGATCTTTAGCGTTCTAACGTGTCCACGTGTTTGATAATCGGACTTCCTAAGTCTATACTACTTGCAATCGGTACACTTGCCGGTTGTGTGTGGTTTTAGGATTTTCGTTTTAATATTAAAGCTTAGTTGTGAGGGTCATTATTATAGGGTTATTAGACACACATCACGGGTCATATGGCAAGGGAGTGCACTAAAGGTGAAGCTGGGGGAAGCGGAAGGAAGGATGCTGAACAGTCTAGGCCAAGGACTAGAGCCTACATGTTGACACAAGAGCAAACCAAACAGATCCCAGATGTCGTAACAGGTACATTTCTAGTAAACAGTATTTCCGCTTCCGTATTGTTTGACTCAGGTGTGACCAAGAGTTTTGTAGCTACCCAGTTTTGTAAGACAGTTAAGATGAAATGTTGTCGTGTGCCTGAAACTTTTATGGTGGAAACCGTTAATGAGACCTCAGTTAAAATTATGAGATTGGTTAAGAATTGTTAGATAGAATTGGAAGGACACAAATTCCCTGCTACCCTGTATGTTTTAACCTTAGAAGGATTCGATGTAGTATTGGGGATGGATTGACTGTTTGAATTCGAAGCTCAGATAGTGTGCAGGAGTATATTGGTAAGAATGAAGTCTTCGGATGGTGGTACAGTAACGGTTTATGGTGATAGAGAAAGTTCAGGGCTTAACGTCATTTCGATGATAAAAGCCGAAGGTTTGTTAAGACGAGGGTGCAGTGCTTGCCAGGCGTATGTTGTCAAAGCTGCGGCCGAGACGAATGAAGTGAAAGACGTTCCTGTAGTTTGTGACTACCCAGAAGTATTCCCTGAGGACCTTCCGGCGTTACCACCGGAACGAGAAGTAGAATTCCAGATAGAATTGATACCAGGAGCACAGCCCGTCTCGAAAGCACCTTACCGTTTGGCGCCATCTGAGATGAAAGAATTGATGTCGCAACTGCAAGAACTCCTCGACAAAGGTTTTATAAAACCGAGTGTTTCCCCGTGGGGCGCATCGGTGTTGTTCGTTAAGAAGAAAGACGGAAGTATGAGGATGTGCATTGACTACAGGGAATTGAATAAGCTTACTGTGAAGAATAGATATCCGTTGCCACGGATCGATAATTTGTTTGATCAGTTGCAAGGTGCTAGTTGGTTCTCGCGAATAGACCTCAGATCGGGTTATCATCAGCTGAAGGTGAAAGAGGCGTACATCCCTAAGACAGCGTTTTGGACGCGGTACAGACACTACGAGTTCCTTATGATGTCGTTTGGTCTAACCAACGCTCTCGCGACATGTATGGACATGATGAACATAGTATGTCGGCCGATGTAGACAAGACAGTTATCGTTTTCATTGACGATATATTAATTTATTCAAAGACCGAGTCTGACCATGCTGAAAACCTAAGGGAAGTATTGGAAGTTTTGAAGAAGGAGAAAATGTATGCAAAGTTCTCAAAGTGCGCATTTTGGTTGTGAGAGGTGCAGTTTTTAGGTCAAATAATCAATCCCGAGGGAATTACTGTGGACCCAGCCAAGATCGAAGCGATAAAGAATTGGAAGACTCCGCGAAACCCGACCGAGATACATAGTTTCCTAGGGTTAGCTGGCTATTATAAGAGATTCATTTCGGGTTTCTCCAAGATAGCCGCACCGTTGACAGGTATGACCCGAAAGACTATGGTGTTCGATTAGGGTAGGTTCCAGGAAGAGGCGTTTGAAGAATTGAAGAAAAGACTCACTCAGGCTCCAATCCTTGTTCTGATGCTTCATATCAGGGGTTAGGTTGCGTGTTGATGCAACGAGGGAAGGTCATAGCTTATGCGTCTAGGCCATTGAAAGTTCACGAATGTGTGTACCCGACGCATGACCTAGAGTTAGCAGCTGTGGTGCTGGCTCTCAAGATTTGGAGACATTATTTGTATGGTACTAAGTGTACCATTTACACTGATCATAAGAGTTTGAAATACTTCTTTGAGCAGAAAGAACTAAATATGAGGCAGAGAAGGTGGTTAGAACTGATAAAGGATTATGGCTGTGACATCAAGTACTATCCCGGAAAGGCTAATGTAGTCGCTGACGCCTTGAGCCGGAAGAACGCAGAAGTTGTCGCGACGGTCAAGTCTTACAAGTTGCTTATCAATTCGGATTTCTTCAAAGAAATCAGCACGGTGCAGTTAGAACTGTTGGTAGATGAAGGGTTGATGAAGAAAGAGAGGATTTTTGGGCAGCAGAATGAGTTGATAGATAATACTCATGGTGTAAAGACCAGGTTTGACCGGATGTGGATCCCACGACATGGGAAACTTAGAGGACGAATCCTAAATGAGGCCCATAAGTCCCATTACTCGATTCATCAAGGATCCACCAAGATGTATCAAGACTTGAAGAAAGACTACTGGAGGCCGGGTATGAAGAACGAGGTGGTGGATTATGTTAGTAAGTACTTGACTTGCTTGCAGGTTAAGGCCAAGCACCAAAAACCGTATGGGAATATGCTTGCAGGTTAAGGCCGAGCACCAGGTTAAGGCCGAGCACCAGATACCGGAATGGAAATGGGAACACATCACCATGGATTTCATAACTAAGCTACCGCGTACATCTAGATATCATGATACCATATGAGTGATTGTGGACTGTTTGACGAAGAGTGCTCATTTTCTACCTATACGAGAGGCCATCTCGTCAGAAATGTTGGCCCACGTGTTCGTCAAGGAAGTGGTTACAAAGCATGGGGTGCCGTTATCGATTGTGTCTGACAGGGATACCCGCTTTACTTCAAGATTCTGGAAGAAGTTCCACGAAGCCATGGGGACAAGACTGAACATCAGCACAGCGTATCATCCTCAAACTGATGGACAGTCCGAAAGGACTATCCAAACCCTTGAGGATATGCTACGTGCTTGTGTGCTAGACTTGGGAAGTTGAAGAAGAGATGCACAAGTTTTACCCGCATTTGTTTACTAGTAATGGTTAGGTTTCGGGGACGAAACATCCAACTTCTATTAAATAATAAATAACATAAAGGTTATTATTAACTGCGTGTTGTTATTTTAATTGTGTGCGTGTTTAGGTTTGGAATAAGATTTTAGTTGGAATGGGAAGTGGGTGGTGGGTCCCTTAGACCCCCTATATATATCCCATCTTCTTCTCCATTCCATTTCTTTACACAACACCCACACTCAAGAAACACACACACTTTCTCTCTAACACCCGAAACCAATCCCGAACTAAAAGAAGAAAGGACCTCATATGTGAACGTCATCAAACCCCATGAATCATGTCTAGATCCTCGAGTCGTCTCGGATCCAAACCGAACCCGAAGCAAAAGGTAGGTTTCGGTTTAAATGGTTAAGTTTTTAGTCGGTTTCGACATGCAAACTGATAGGATGATAGATCGGACTGTGAAATGTAAGAAAAACATAAACTTGGTGAGTTATAACCTCACGGGTATGTTATAGGACAAAAAGGAGATGTTCGAACCTCATAAAACAAGGGCATACAAAGTTGGTACAACCCAAAACCCATAAAAAGGGTAAAATCGGGTCCTAAGGAAGAGTCACTGAGTAATTTGACTTAAAATGGCAAAAAAAATGAAGGAAAGGAGGTACTTTCGCATAAGTCGATTTCGCATCGCACAACCATGCGAAGCGAAATCAATATTTCGCATCGCACAGCCATGCGAAGCGAAAAAGTCATGCGAAGCGAAATTCCATGCGAAGCGAAATTCTTCCATGCGAAATTTCATGAAATTCATTTTCTGATGCATTTTTGTTAGAGGACTGTTAATGAAAATCCAGGGGCTCTGCCCCTTGGACCCTTCTAGGGGCTACCGCCCCTAGACCCCGCTACCAGGGGCACTGCCCCCGGACCCTGTTAGTTGAGGGTCTCATTAACTTAGATGTAGGAAGTAGTAGTAATGGATAACTGACACACGTAATGTATTGTATAGTTAGCCATGCACAACTAAGGCAGGGCATTACCATTAACGACAAGAGAAACCGACTCCAGATGAGTTCTAGCCCATTTATCTGTTATGTTTTTGTGGCTGTGTGCATACTCCTATGGGGTAGATAATACACTTACTTGATTGGTAAGTGTATGATACGTGTATGATTGTGTATTAAATGTATTGTTACATAATGATTGTATGAACGAGTATATATATATATATTTATAACTAGAAGATATGTAAAGTATGCACGTATGATAAAGGTATGGTTATTCGAGACAGAAGGGACCAGACCCTTATAATATCTGAGATGTTAGGGACCAGACCCTCATAATATCTGAGATGTTAGGGACCAGACCCTTATAATATCTGTGATGTTAGGGACCAGACTCTTATAATATCTGTGATATTTAAGATAGAGTACCCTATGGTATACAATAGGGTTTTATGAAAGAAAGTATGTAAGAACGTACGCATGTATGTAAAGTATGTATGAAAGAAGTGATAGTAAATAAGGTATGAATATGTATCTCCGGACACGTATGAGTATGGTATGAATGTAATGTATGTTAATTGATTAACTAGAACTCACTCAACGTAGCTGACTTTTAGTATGCACACAGGCAAATATGTTGAGGCAGCTGGCTTGAGGAGGGACACATGGCACGAGCTAAAGAGACTGGCATCCATGAAGAAGTGTCATGACTATTTTATGTTAATATTTATGAAAAGATAACTTGTATGTTAAGACATGATTTGATGTTTTGTAATGTAATGCATGAAGTTTTAATTATTCCGTGAAAGTTTTTATTAACTCTGATTTTAGAACTATGTTTATGAGTAAATCCAACACCAAGTAGGGTTACCGGGAACGCGGCCTTACACGTACACACATGATGACTTACATCCCAAGTCCCTACACAATATGCAATCTGGTGATGACATACTTCTGAAAGATAATGTAGTGGATGAAGATATAGCAAAAGTTCAGTCAGTTCAAAAAGTAATAGAATTGATAAATCAAGAAAAGGACAGGGTATTGGTTGAAGATGAGGAAGATGAAATTGATCAAGAAGTGCTTGAGGCACTTATGGAAATGAGGAGGAAGGAGGAGGAAGCATAAAGAATGAAGAAAGAGGCAGATGATGCTATAAGAGCAGCATTGGAGTCATTAAAAGAAACAGAAACTAATAAACAAACTCCAATTGCACAAAGTAATGCTGAACATGAGCCCATACAATTTGAACCAATAGTATCTGAAATTGTAACTGAAGAACCTGAACCTGAAACACCAAAAGAACAAGAGCTTGGTTTGGGTCAAGTAGCTTATGAGGTTGAAACAATTGAAATATCTGCTAGCTCGATGGTGAAGTTGGTTATAATGAAAGATCTTACAGATATCTTGAACAAACCAGAAAGACATCATCCAGAAATTGTATCTGCTGCCAAAAAGGCTTAAGAGGACTTTATCAAACTCAGTAGTGACATGCAGAAAAAACCAAGAGTTGAAGAAGTGGTGGAAACAACTGAACCTATCATACATGAAGTTACTGAAGAGAATGAAGATACTCCTGTAAAAGAGCCAGTTGTTGAAGAGATTTTTGATAAAGAGCCAGTTACACAAACCACTCAGCCAATAAGTACAGAAACTATTGATTAAGAACAAAGGGATGTGCAGGAAGAACCTATCGTTACTCAACCAATAGAGTCTGAAACTGAGAGGGGAGTCAAATGAAAAGAAACATTTGAAGTGGAATCTCCCAAGGCAAAAAGACAAAAATATGTCTACAAAAGAGGACAACGATCCAAATTTGTGTTCAAGACACCTGAGCCTCAAACAAAAGAACCAGTAATTGAAGCCTTACACAACTTGAACGAAAATTTAGAGGATGAAGAAGAAAATGAAGAGAAAACAAAGGAGTCTAATGAGAAAGAAGAGGAAGATAGAGCATATCTCATAAGCCTTGAGTATGACTTGAAATATCTACAAAGGCTAACAAAAGAGACTATTGCAAATGAAGCAGAAGGATGGAGAAACAGGAAATCAAAAAGGGAATTCTTGATGAAAGCAGGACACAAGCCTGCCTTTCTGAACCTACAACCCTTTGACATTATTGACAGAATTTACAAGAATGCTCTTGTAGATGATATTTCAGATCATGTGGAAAAGGTGACCAAGAAGAAAGAGAAGGTAGAGAAAGTATTGGTAGAATCGGATAGCAGTAAAAAAAGAACAAAGAAAGAGGCAAGAGATGAAACTGAATATGAAGTATTGAAGGCCAAACACAATGACATAAAGTTTCTTCAATTGTGTGGCTACAGTTACAACCCATTGATAAATCTTTCTCTTGAAGATCTGAAAAAGAAAGTTCATATGGTAAAAGATTCCCACAAAGATAAGAAGAGCTAGGAAGAGTATGTGAGAGAACAAGAGCTGAGAATGAGATTGGAGAAGGAGAGGAAAGAGAATGAAAGAAAGGAAGAGGGGGTGAGAAAGTGGTTTGAAGAACCACAAAGGGTGCAGATTTTAAAGGAGATTGTGATGAAAAAGGGTATGACTGAAGATCAATTCAATAACATGCCTCATGAACAACTGTTAGACATATACAATAGAGAGCAGAAATTATACTTGGAAACACAAAGAAGATTACAAGAAGAGAAAAGGAGAATGGATGAGGTTGTTAGACCCGAAATGATGAGTGCTCTACACAAGAAGGGTACAAGTATGGGAAGACTTATAGTCCAAACTGATGATACAATCAATAGATGGTTCGAAGAGTCAGAACTTGAAGAAGCTAAGAAGAAGAAACAAGCAAGCACAAGCAGAACCCCAAGGTCAGAGATTGTAAGGCCTGAACCACCAAGAAATTTGAATTTGCCTACAAATCTCTACTATGACAAAAGATCCAAGACCTTGAGGGTGATTACTGAAGACAAAGAAGAGACTCTTATTATCTTTAGAGATGATTTGAGAAATTTTTCAGAAGAATAGTTAAAGAATATGGCTGAACTAGACTTATATGACAATCAAATTAGAAGCCAGATGGCTGGGCAGCAAAGGAATGACCTCTCCAAATTTATCAAGGAACAGTCTGAGAAAGGATTTCCTTTTCTTAAACAAAAGAGGAGAGAGATTCATAGCCAAGCAGAGAAGGAGAAAAGACGTAAAAGGATAAATAAGGTACACACTTTGGAGCTATCTCTGTTCGAATCAAAGAAAAGGAAAACTCATCAAGCAAGCAGCTCTACAAGAAAAAGGATGACTTTGAGGGAATGCTTAGCAATGAGGAGGGAGATGATGGAACCAAACTCTATTGCACAACAAAATGGAAGGATCTCTCATCTCACTTATAATCGACATAATGATTCAATAACCTTGAGGAATGCATCAGGAGGTACGATTGTAGTGATCATGTATGACGAAGACCTCAGATTCATGCATCCTCAAGATCTTCAAGACATAGTAGATGCTGAGTTTCCCCTTGACTCCCAAGATGCAGTGGAGTTGGATATGATTAAACAGAAGGTTGTCCTTGTTAAACTCAAAAAGGAAAAATCTGACACAAGGAGCAGAAGGAGGAGACAACAGATTAAAGCTTAATGATGATCATTCATGTTTTTGTTTTATCTTTGTATTTTGTTTTTATTTGTATTTAGCAATGTAAAATTTGATATGTAATGCCCAAGATACAGAATTTCGTTATGTAATGAAATGATATTTGGCCTAAATTATCTTTAGTAGGCTGATACATGTGTGTTTTGGTGCATCCGAGCTTGTTCCAATCTAGGGGGAGATTATTGAGTCGGATATTTGGTTAGGAAGATTGGAATCTTCTCAACCTCCTCATGAAATCAGCTAAGTATGAACTTCGAGCAAGCTTGGACGATCGAGCATGGTATACTACTTCGAGCAAGGTCTTCAGAACCTTTGGTGGTGAATTCTTCCAAGTGTTAAGGCTTCGAGCAAGCTACACTTCAACGAGCAAGAGTGTTCTTCTATCGAGTATGAATTGTCAATCGAGCAAACAACTTGATCATTCAAGTTATAACTAAGTGATTCCTAGCAAAGGATGTTCGACCACATGGTGACTAGCATGGATGCAATAAGAAGATATCATATGTTAAAAGCAAGGACTTCGAGCATGGTACAGTTCCCCGAGCAAGATTTACATCCGAGCATGCTAAAGATTGTTCAATAGTCTCATAGACAAGACTGAAGGCATCAAGAAGAATGGGCTTGCTCGATGGACTAATTCGAGCAAAGCATGGATTCGTTAAGAGGAATGAAGTTTGCTGGAGGAGAATATCTTCACTGAAGATATTCTAAGTAAAGTATGCTCGAAGACACTCATCGAGCATACCTAGCATAGTGAGTCTGCTCGAGCAAGATACTTATCATGCTCGAGGACTCTTACACTTATATTTGTTTTTGTCTTTCATTATGTAATATTTAGGGATTCTAGAAAGAATGTCAGGGTCTATAAAATAGGGTCCTAGGTTTCCATTAGGGCACGGAATACGAGAAACATTCTAAAGAATATTCATTTTGTCTTCTCGTACATCCGCCGCCATTTCACGAAACCCTAGACATTCCTTTTCCTGTGTCATTGAATGATGTATTAAATATAGTGAATCTTTGTCTTTGATTATCTTTACTGATTATCATTTATAGTTTCGTTTGTTATTGTATCACGCCTTCACTCCCATCCGTTGGATATCCTGATTCCGCCGGGATATTCAATAGGCCTTTGGGTTATTGAGTCTGTGTGTTTTTGTCAACCTTATTAAGGTTTGCACCAGATTCTAGGTCCTGATAAATACAAATAAAAAATTTGAGGAATGTCACATCTAAACTGGTGTGCGTTAAACAAATAAACACTTTACACGATTACAGTGAGTTCATGATGTCCCTTTTTAAACGATTAAACGTTTTGGGGTAGCATGCATACCAATGTGCCATGAAGTTAATTTTAATAATTTTACCCTTTGATGAAACTATCATAGGCTTTTATATATATATATATATATATATATATATATATATATATATATATATATATATATATATATATATAGGGTAAGGATCCTATGAGAACCATTGGCAAATTGAGAACTTTGAGAACCATTTTGGACTACTAAAAAACCCTCTAAAAAATATTAAAAAAATTATAAAACAAGAAAAACCGATAATTTTAAAAAAGTAAAAATACCAAAATTCTTATATTTCATTCCGGTTTCTTTAAAAAAAAAGAAAAACCAAAATATATTTTTTTCTTTTTAATTCGTATTATACCTATACACATATGTATACTTTCATTTAATCTCTAGTTACGTAATATACACATATGTACATTATCATTTACCTTAAATTATACATATGTGTATAGGAAAAAACATGTGTGTACATATTATACATATATGTATAATAAAAAAAATCGATTTTTTTTTCTTTTTAATTCGTATTATACCTATACACATATGTGTACTTTCATTTAATCTCTAGTTATGTAATGTACACATATGTACATTATCATTTACCTTAAATTATACATATGTGTATAGGAAAAAAAACATGTGTGTACATATTATACATATATGTATATGTATAATTTAGCTAAACCGAGAATTTTTTTTACATTTTTTTAGAAACTGGGATGATAAATAAGAACTTTGGTTTTTTTACTTTTTTTATTTTTGTGTTTTTTTTTTGTTTTATGATTTTTTTTTATTTTTGATTTTTTGTGGTCCAAAATGGTTATCATAGTTCTCAATTTCCAAAAAGTTCTCACATGATCCTGATCCTATAATATATATATATATATATATATATATATATATATATATATATATATAGGGGTGGGTTCTAGTGAAAACTCCTCTTAAAGAGAAAACTTAAAAACTCCTAAAAATTCTAAAAAACTATTTTTAACTTTTTTTTTAAATTTTTTTTCGAGGTTTCTTTTTTTCCATTATTCTTATATGTTGTTATTGGTTAAAAAAAAAAACTTGTCGGTAACCTCGTCGGTGTAGTGCGCATGTGTAATAGTGTGCATTGCATATATACAAAAGTGTTTGTATTTCATAGAATACAACACAATTTCACATATTTGATACACACTATTGTATATACGCAATATAAGACTAATACACACATCGAATACACATTAGTACGTATGTGTAATACAACATTAACGCACATGTGCACCACATCGACTTTTATTTTATTTATTTTTTTCCATATAATACAACACTACTACACATATATAATACACAAATGTTGGATATATGCAATAAAGCACTATTAAACTCAAAAATACATAGTGATACACATGTGTAATACAACGGTATCTCACAGTAATACGTATGTGCATTAAAGGGTGGGGTCATGAAACTCACTGTTTTGAAGGCACTCAGTTGGAGGTCAGCTCGGGGTACGTTTCTCTTACTATCACTTAGTCCCTATAGTTAATATAATAATAATATTAATATTTTAATATTATTATAATCTTTATACTAAGCTGGGCTGTATAGCTAGTCTGGGTGTGGCTGTAATACCCAGCAAGTGTCAGTATGTTTAGTTGTGATGTTGTTCAATGTCCGATATTTAAAATCGAACTTGGCTCAGTTTCCCTATTTCACCAGCTGGGCCAAGTTGCTCGTTTATGTGTTTAAAAAATAGTTATGGCGAAATAAACTTGGGAAAATGTGCTGGTTGATAAAATGATTAAGTTATAAAGAAAGTTCACGTATTAGGGGTCTGGATTCGCTACGAGGCTCATTTCCGTTTATTCGGCTTGAATTGGAGAAAAACACGCACAATCTATCCAAATTGTCCGGATTTCTCACAAATTCATTTTTACATAATCAATCCGAAATTATGCTTTTTGATCACTCTTGATGTTCTGATATTCTAACAAGTTCGTTAATCACGAACTTGCCGGTTTTCGTCAGAATTAAACTTGTTTAATCTTCAAATTAGCATAATTAATTATCCGTTAATCATTAGATTATGAAAATTTAGGCACTTATCAAATAAAATATGTAGATTTTTATATAAATATTTCAGGAATTATTTAGTAAATTATAAATTTAAAAAAATCATTTTATGTTCTATAATTAGCCCGAAAATCATCCGTTTATACCAAATGATATACAAAAAATCCAAAAAAATTCTTGAGTGACCAAAACACTTCCCAACATAACCTGTAGCAATTCCAGAATCAAACAATATTGCCGAATATCATTTTCGAGCAGAAAACGACTATGAAAATCTGAATGAACGCAAATGCATAAGACATACCTAGGTTTTCCAAATGAACCCAAATTTTATATGTGATCATAATATATCAAACCTGACTTCCCCAACAAATTTTATAATTTTTCAAGCATTTTAACTATTTTTCCCAAGTAAACGCCTTAATTCGGTAATAAATTTGCCAAATATTCTCGGATGGTCGAAAAATTACCAAATTTGAACAGAGACTCAATGGTATGGTCCCTGCAGCCCGTAATGACCAAAAATATGCACATCATAATCGAATCCTAAACAGCCCGTAATCGAACATTTCGGCATTACCTTTCCAGTTTTCGTCTGATTTCGCTCTCTTAATCCAATTTCCGGGTTCTCGTGCTTCTATATAAGCTAATTACAGGTCATATATCACAAACCAAGCATGTACCATCAACCAAACAGCCTTGAAACTTAGGGTTTCGGTTAGGGCTTTAAACCAAACTTTTGAACCATAAAAACGTCGTTTAAACCTTCTAATCCGTGTTTATAGCGAAAAAAGAGTATGATTCTGATTCTTAACTATGTGTTTGATCAAAACATGTTCTGAAACTTAGGGTTTTGGTTAGGCCCACTGTCTCATTTTGTGTGCCTGGACATAAAATCCCAAGTCTAAATTTATTTCTGGTTCGGTTTTTGGGGCGAAAATTATATCGAGTACGACAAACAGCGCGAAAACGAGTGTTTTTCGGCCATTT
Organism: Bidens hawaiensis; assembly: GCF_021521415.1. Taxonomy (NCBI): domain Eukaryota; kingdom Viridiplantae; phylum Streptophyta; class Magnoliopsida; order Asterales; family Asteraceae; genus Bidens; species Bidens hawaiensis. The sequence continues at coordinate 39,608 of NW_027501709.1, forward strand.
TTGTGTAACGTTATAAAAATATATTATAAATTTGTAAAAATCGAAAATATTTTCACGGATCGCTTAAAACAATCCCACTAAGTGTTTTGTAAATCTTTTTCGGCTTAACGAATGATACAATGGTTGTTTTGTAACTCACTTTCGCGTTTAAACTCATAGCGGGTAGTTAAACGAGCATGTTTTCGTTTAACAGATTTGCTATCGTACTAAAACCATAATATTAATATGTTAGCTTATATTAATCGTATATCACTTAGAAATGGCCCCCTAAGATATCCGGGTCATAACCAGACCCGTTCAGTTAATCTTTTGTTTGATACGCAATAAGCGGTTAAACGCTTATTCGAGTTTGTAAGTACTAAGGTGTATCAGGTTTTGTCACGGATATCACATTTCATTTCTTTACAAATCATGTGCTGAGTTTCTTCTTCTGAAGAAACATCTATGGATAGGTTTTTTCTTCAAGAAGAAACATTAAATTAACTATAACCTTGGTATGTAAAATCTTACGTTCTTAGTTGTGAAGAAACTACTATATCTTCTTATATGTAAAAGCTTGTGTTTCTTAATCATGAACAAACATTATTTTAACTATAACCATTGTGTTTATAAAGCTACTGTAAAACAAAATTATGATCAAGGTTCTGGGCTATACCCCTGACTATGGTCTAAGCCATAATAAAATAATAAAATAATATTTAGGCAGAACCCCTACCTTTTGCAGGTATTTGGAGGTTATATGCCTAAGCTCGTACTGGCAGCACTTCTCCTATCTATCACATATCGAGGCTCAAACCGTCGGCACTTTGGGGCTTGGAACGCACTACGAGGTCGGCACGCTTCTCGAGGCTAAGTGTGTGAGTTTGCGTGAGTTGGGAAGTGCCGATCACCCCCCTATTTATAGCTAAAATTGGGATCCATTGCGTAGCGCGATGGTCCTTTTACTTAGGGCGTAGCGCGATGTCAAAGAACGGCACGTGCTATGCTGACCCAGCCCTAGCGTCTGCCACGTGTCCCCCCCGGTTGCGACACATGTCTGTTGCGTCATCATACACCATCGCGTAGCTCGATAGTCTTGTGTTTGGGCTCATCGCGTAGCGCCATGGGTTCCAGAATTCAGATTTTATTTTTAGTCCCTCGTATTTGATAACTTGCCACTTCTTTATCATACTGCTGTTTTCCAAAAATACTAAAGTGGCCCATACGCGGCTCGCGGCGATACGAGCTTGCGCCATAAAAACGCCACATTACGCCCATCACCCGAGTCTGTGTCCGAGTCCGTGTCTGTGCGCGTGCGCGTCGGGTGCTTCACACCCTCCGCTAGGACTATGGAGAGTGGTTAGCCACATTAAAACATTTCTATGGAAACTTGCTTCCTTAATAAGAGCTTCCATTTCTTTTCTTGTTTCCATGTGGGATGAAAGTTATCTTCTTTATTTATACCCAAGTAGAATACTTCCATTTTCTTCCATCTTTCCATGTGGGATGGAATTTCCTCATTCCTTAGCATGAGATATCTTTATTTAACTTATCTCGTTTTTCCTCATTACTTATCTGGTGAATATTTTTAATCATTCATCTTTTAAAGTTGACATATGTGGCTCAAAATAAATATGGGATTTTCTAGGATGTTACATCCTCCCCACCTTGAGATGAATCTCGTCCTCGAGATTCGCTGATTTAGGTTTTGGATGATTATATTCTCTCTAATCTGATTCTCGAGTTTAACTCTGAGTTGTTCAATAGTTGAAATACTTGAATCATTGCATCTTAATTGATATTATCAGTCAATAGTTCAGAACATCATAAGTAATTATAAATTGCTAAACACAGTGGCCAGTTGTGTTTAATTATTTATCTTACCTTTTGTATTCTAAACATTTACTGATGTTAATCAAAATGCCTTTTGGATTCAGTCTATCGAATCCTTATTCACTTTAGTAACTTTTAAGATACTTTAACATGTCTTACATTGTCCTTTGCTTTGACGGATTTCTTCCGTTTGTATCCATCAGCTATATCTCTTTTAATGTTCATACAACCGATTGGTTAAAACATACTCCTTCTATCTAATTTAGCGCATTCTTTTCTTTATTTCACCTTTCTATAGATGATGGACTATATTAACTATATAGTCATTACATTCTTTGAATAAAACAGTCTCTTTAATGAATATAAGCATTCTTGTGCATAGACACGATCTATATGCTAATATTTTCCTTTATTTACATTAGGGATTTAAAGACCCTATTATGATTACAAAACTTCTCGTTTAATATGAATTTTACAAGCAGTTTATAAGAGCTAACTTAACTATTAGTTATTTCTAATGCCTTGGAATCTCACACATTCATTCAGCATACTCTTATATGCTTCTATTCTTGATCTCCAATTGCTTCTTGTGTGTTCAACATGTTTATTTTGGCATTTCGCTTCCTAGCACCGCTTCCACTTGCATTGGTTGTCTTTTTCGAACACTTTGTGCTGAAATTCCCATTTTCTCCATAGTTGAAACACACAACTGTCTTTCTTCTACAATCATTTTCTGAATGACAAATTTTCTTGCAGAAGGTACATATGATCAGTGGATTAGTTTCGTAAATGTTAGTTGATCTCAAGCATCTCCCATTGTGTCTCTTTCCACAGTTCTGACAGATTGGTCTTGTAAATTTAAATGACCCTTTCTCCTTTTCCTTGTTTTTGTTGGTTCTTCTTTCCTCGGTTTCTTTTTCCTTTCGCTTATCATTCTTATATTCCTCTTGATTTTTGATAAGACCATTCATGAGATAACCAGCCAATTCCATGGCTAAGTCAACAGTTTGTGGTAGATTGGATCTCACCATATTTCTAATCTCTCGAGGCAGTCCCCAGATGTTTCGGGTTTCTTTGTTGTATTCGGGTGTTACCACTTGTGGTACCAGTCTAAAATACTCATGAAACTTAGTATTGTATCTCTGAGATTAGTGCCGTCCACTTTGTGATTTAAAAACTTGGTTTGTATAAGATCTCTTTCATGCATGGGACAGAACCTTCGTATTAAAAGTTCCTTGAATGCTTCCCATCCCATTTGGTACAAGATTTCTATACCTTTTGTCATGATTAGGTCACTCCACCATTCTAGAGCTTCACCCTTGAATAGTTGAGACGCATACTGAATCTTTCGAATCTCAGTACATGACCTATGATGACGATAGACTCGAGCTCTTCAAGCCATCGTAATGCTGATATGGCACCTTGATCACTATGGAATTCTTTTGGTCCATAGACTTGGAAATTCTTGTAATTACAACCTTGTATAACTAACTTGTTCTTGAAATTACGATTGAAACTGTTATCAGTGCTAGAACGATGAACGCTTTCTTCATGATCAGCAGGATTTCGGTATGGATGAGGTCTAGCAGTTTTGTTTGAATGCAAAGATTTACTTTCATGTGATCCTCATTTCATTGCATCGAAGAGAGGACTGATTGCATTATGAATCATTTCTTGTACTTTAACCATAAATTGCTCAGGAATCTCCTGAGCATGTTTGGATACTTTGTTGCTTCTTTGATTTGAAGCTTCATCATCGTTCTCTTGATTGATTGGATTTTGCATTTCTGTAAACATAATTTATTTAGTATGAAAGAAATATATTATTGAAAATAAACATTCACAATAATTGCGTGATACTGAAATAGACGATGTAAGTATGAAATATCTATTTATGCTACATTTAATGATTTTGTCGTATTTCGAGAGAATTATAAAAGATCTCTTGTTGACTCTTTCTTTTATTTTTTTTGATCTCAAATATCTCTTTCTTGTGATTATTTATTTCACATAAGGCACAATCTCAATGCTTTCACTTTGATTGAAGAATGATGTTAATATCTCTTTTTTGTGATTATTTATTTCACATAAGGCACAATCTCAATGCTTTCACTTTGATTGAAGAATGATGTTAGGATAATCGTGTGAATGACAAATTCATGTATCTCATCACTACTGTGTGATTTTCTGAATATATCTGTTCTTGAATCAGCAGACTTCGAGAATTTATCTTAATTCTCTTTCTAAGTCTATTCTTATTAGAAGAATTTTATCTGTCGTTGACTTGGAGCAAATTATCTTTTAAAATATGTCCACCTGGATCTTTCCTTAATCCCATTGATGGATCTTCTTCTACATCCAATTATATCAGAGATATTACTCAGAGAATTTTGTGCTTTCTATTCTTGACATACTACAATAAAATTTTGAAGACAAGTTCAATATTCGGGAAATTTTAAACATATCTTTTATTCATCTTATTGTAGTCACAAGAGTGCACAAAATTATTATAGCTACACTTGTTTATAGCTACTACTCTTCTTATTATATATTTCTTCTAGCGGACAATCAATTTCTTGATCCTGCTATCCTTCTTGGTATTCTCAGTTATTTCCTTTTCTTTTCCTTTTTCTTTTTCTTTTTCCTTCTCCTCTTCACTCTTCCATCTCTATTTCGTTGAGCATTGCTTCAGCAAATTTTGTAGCATCGACTTCATAACATGTTGAATCATCTCTGATGTACATTCCCTCATAATCTGTGCTTCAGCGTTCATTTTGACGATGAGCAAAGCAAGGGTCTTGCTTTATCAGATAATTGAAATATTCATGCCCCTGAGGATTTTTTCCTGATTGATCATTATTCCCTTTCCCTTTGACTTTATTGATTTCTGTGATCTACTTGATCCACTTGCTCTTGTTCCCTACACATCTTGTCTTCGAATGATATGGGCTAGTGGAATGTTTGAATCGAAGGAATCTGAATTTTCCTCCATTGAGGTCTGATATGTGTCTTCACTACTAGATATAGGGATTGGAAGTAAGGCTGTCCTTATACACCCTTTTCCTTTATCTGACGGAGGTCGAAATGATCCTTGGCTGGACTGACGATCAGACATCTATACGATGTTAGATTGGGAATAGGACTGTGTTCCTATCTTATCCGTAATAGTCTTATTTACGCTTTAGATACTTTTATTTAAGTACCTATCAGTATCAATATGATAAGATTGAATCTTATGTTTAATCATTCAATGACTATATCAGTTGATATTGATATTTTCAACATAACCTTATTTCTGCTCAAAGCCTAGGCATACTCAATACCTAATTCGCTAAGAACGATGGCTCTGATACCAACCTGTCACACCTCGACTTAGGGCCTAGGCGTGACACCCGTAGTTGGTACCTGTTTTGAAAATATATCAGAGTTGCGGGTTATTAGCGGAAGTCTTTGATTATAATAAAATATTAATTTATTTTGAAAATCTCTTGGATAATAAATATCCAAGTATTTTGGTTTACAAACCTTGTTTATTCTTGTTTACAATATTTTATTTATTTAAAAACTAAGCCATCTCCATTTGCGAGCATCTATCTCCATGAATGACTCTAATTCCTTGCTATCTGCGCTATACATGCTTTCTTGTAATAAGGGGTAAAAATACGTCAGCGATATGCTGGTGAATCATTGACTCTGAAAACATTTGACTGACAAGATAGTTTTGGAACAAACTCAGCAGAAACGTCTCTTATTTCTGAGAACTTGTGCCACTGCCATACACACACAATTATGGTTCTCCAAGAACTAATGCCCATTGGAGAACTTTCGTTATTACTGTTTAGCCTGCGGCCACGTAGCCTTGATTGAAAGACTAGACAGTTATGTTTGGATCCAGACACATGTGCTCTCAGTCTGAGTTGCTTTTATTCTCTACCTTGTGACTTAGGGATCATGTAATCCCTTAAAATTTAGAGATCGCGTAATCTCATAAAAACATTTGACTGACTGTTTAAGATAAACAACCCGTTTACCTTAATGACTATCTGAAAAAGGTTTAACTAACGTATTCACCTGTGCTTGTGATTGTCTTTTTTGAATGATTTGGTGATCTCGTTTGAAAACCTTTGTGAATGATGATTGATCTCTATAATAAAATAAGTTCATATAAATACCTGGATCGTCTCTTGATCCAGCTACAGACCTTTAGTCTGGTTTTGACAGCTTTAAATCTTGACTGATCATTTGTTTAAATAAAATATTTAGACCCATAATCTTTTCATTTGTTTACAAATCATGTGTTGAGTTTCTTCTTCATGAAGAAACATCTATGGATATTTTTTTTCTTCAAGAAGAAACATTGAATTAACTATAACCCTTGTATGTAAAATCTTACGTTTTTTAGTTGTGAAGAAACTACTATATCTTCTTATATGTAAAAGCTTATATTTCTTAATCATGAAGAAACATTATTTTAACTATAACCTTTGTGTTTATAAAGCTATTGTAAACATAATTATGATCAAGGTTCTGAGCTATACCCCTGACTATGGTCTAAGCCATAATATAATAATAAAATAATATTTATGCAGAACCCTACCTTTTGCGGGTATTTGGAGGTTATATGCCTAAGCTCGTACGGGCAGCACGTCTACTCTCTATCGCGTATCGAGGCTCAAACTGTCGGAACCTCGGGGCTTGGAACGCACTACGAGGTCGGCACGCTTCTCGAGGTTAAGTGTGTGTAAAAGTGTGTGAGTTTGGTGTGAGTTTGGGAGTGCCAATCACCCCCCTATTTATAGCTTAAATTGGGATCCATCGCGTAGCGCGATGGTCCCTTTACCTAGGGCATCGCGTAGCGCGATGTTAGAGAATGACACGTGCTATGCTGACTCAGCCCTAGCGTCTGCCACGTGTCCCCCCGTTGCGACACGTGTCTGTTGCGTCATCATACACCATTGCGTAGCGCGATGGTCTTATGTTTGGGCTCATCGCGTAGCGCGATGGGTTCCAGAATTCAGATTTTATTTTTAGTCATTCGTTTTTGATAACTTGCCACTTCTTGATCATACTGCTATTTTCCAAAAATACTAAAGCGGCCCATACGCGGTGATGCGCGCATGCGAAGTGCAAAGTGCGTCATCAAAACGCCACATTATACCCGAGTCCGTGTCCATGCGCGTTGGGTGCTTTGCACCCTCCGCTAGGACTATTGAGAGTGGTTAGCCACATTAAAACATTTCTATGGAAACTTGCTTCCTTAATAAGAGCTTCCGTTTCTTTTCTTATTTCCATGTGGGATGAAAGTTATCTTCCTTATTTTTACCCAAGTAAAATGATTCCATTTTCTTCTATCTTTCCATGTGGGATGGAATTTACTCATTCCTTAGCATGAGATATCTTTATTTAACTTATTTCATTTTTCCTCATTACTTATCTTGTGAATATTTTTAATTCTTCATCTTATAAATTTGACATATTTTGTCTAAAATAAATATGGGATTTTCTAAAATGTTACATAATTATAATCACTATTCATCATGTTGTGAAGGCTAATTTTTACTTTTATATCCATTATGTTGCATTTATAAAGACATGAATTCACTCAGCCTAGCTGACTTTGTATGCATGTTAGATTTATTCCAGATTAGATGGATGTTGGATCACTAATTGGATGTGCTAGAGGCTACCCAACATTTGAAGATAACATTTCTAGTTGAAGACCCTATTTATTTAAATAGAGTTATCACATTAATTATAGAGTATTATCTAAAGAGTATGACATTTTATATTGAGGGAGTTTTACTAAACTCAGTTTATTTATCTTGATTGAAATCTTTCCGCTGCGTAGACTTGATTTTTGAATTAAATTAAAGTAATATTAACTTTAGACTTATTAGTTTCAATTTCTACATTTCTCTTGTTTATAAATTTGTTTTTGAATGACTTCCGCTGCTTGTGTTTTGAGTTTAAATAAACGTATCAAAATTTTTAGTAATTAATGGTATGATCTTTCATCTGTTTGACACCCGAATTTTAGGGTCTTACAATATCTAAACCCTAAACTCCGTTTAGCCTTCATACTTCTCACGCCATTTTTCCTATCCCACAAATTACAATAAAAAATCAATCTCGTTCCCGATTGGAAGTGTGTCATGCCTGATGATTTTTATGCCCCTTACAGAAAATGAGATGTGGGTCCCATGAGGCAATAATACAAATATTATTCATTGCATGTGGATATTTAAGCATAAATAAAATTATGACGGCACACTAGGCGTTAACAAGACACTTTTAGTCTGTGATGGCAGGTCTCAACAGGTTGTCGTAGACCGTGGCAGGTCTCACTATTGGTTTATCTCATTCTTGGCCTATTCATCAGTTAGTGTTAAAATTGCCTTTCTACGCGATTACCTAAGCGAGATGGGTGTACACCAACCAATAGGCCTTCGTACCTTGCAAATTTATATAAGGATTTGTACACAATTATAAGTTTTTCAACACAATAAACCTAATCGGATGTAACCATTGAAATACAGAAAAAATAATTAAGAGACTGTTGGTTGGTTGTGTCTTGCAAAAATAAGGTAAAACTTCAATCAATCAATAATTGTAGGTGACTGAGCAATGGCACCTTTCCAAACTTCAACAAGAAGTGTGCGTATTGACTTGCGAGAAAAGGTAGCAGCAATTGGTCCATGGCAGACCCAAATAAAAAGATCCACTAGGCCCAAAAGATGGAAGCTCGTATGCAAAGAAAAGGGAACATGTTAGAATAAATAGGATTATTGAATTGGCTTTAGTTAATTTTAACATAACCGCAATTATTTATATTAGTAAGAGAGCCCGCGCGTTGCAGCGGGAACACAACTATGATTTGGTCAGCAACAACTCGTTCTGGTACTGACATTTGCTATAGTAAATTTTGTATTCGGTATAGTTTTGATGCGGGTGTTAAACATGTCCAAGTTACTTTTGGGTTTAGTATTTTATAGTTTTACTAAATGAATTAAGAGCCCACGCTTCGTGGCGGTGACGGGACATGAATTCGGTCCGGTAGCGACTTGGTTTGTTATGGCACAAGGGTTGATGCATATGAATCAAATAGATTTAACATTTATATAATACTTGATAATTTTATAACATATTGTGAAAGCTAACATGATATGAAAAATGTGTAAGAGTCATGCTATGACATATGCTATGACATGTTGACGATAAGGCTTGAATCAGAAAATGAAACAAGAGAAATCCATGTTATGTTCATGTTATTAATTGTTTTTGGTACGACACAAATGACACAATAAAAAAAAAAATTAACAAACATAACCATAACATGTTGACAAGCTTTAAAACTACAATAAAAAAATTGTACCAAGAACCAATTTATAATTGTTTCACAGGTTACGCCCTTGGATCAAGTCAATCACTTGCGAATAATCTACAAAAAGATTAACATGTAAATAGATTTTAAAAATATTAACAATCATACGTTGAAAAGGGAAATAAAAGGTTATATTAATATGAATGGAAGGAAATTAAAAAAGTACATTGGGACCGTATCGCTTAATGAACTACTCAAATGCTTTTTTGCATTTGAGGATTCAAACATCATCTTTTCAATTCCTGAGCTCCCACATCAGGTTTGCTATAATATCACCAACTTGCTAACATCTTTCAATCTTCCAATGGTTTTGGTGAATATCCAGTTATACCCTTGCATAGCAACAATAATATGTCTTTTATTTTAACACATGCATATATATAACGAAAAGATGGTACTTATTTTAAGTTATGAGTATATGATATTTATTCAAATTATCCTCTGTATTTATGAAATTGTACCCTGATGCAAAGGCTTAACAAGACATATCAATAAGCAGAAATTGTTAACCTATAATTCTATGCCTAAAATACCCCTAAATATTTTAGGCATATGATTATCTAGTCTTACTTTTTAGGGAGAACAAATGATTTTTTTTCATTACTTTTCATTAGCTCGGTTATATTTTTTTTATTTACGTTCGTGAATGGTTCCTTTATATTGTTAACGAACGAACTTAAAAGGAACACGAGCACATTCATTTTCTTAACGAACAAACACGAACAAGAATACCCAGTTCGTTTAGTTGTTCGTGTTCGTTTAGTTAGTTGCCTAATAATAATATGATTTATTACCGTTAGGAAAGTGATGAGATGAATTGTACAACTTGCCACTCATATTCCCTTTCCCTGCATCTCATATTTCCATTCGTGCGAACCCGTTAGGGTTGGGTTTGATAGGCTAGCGTTGACCTGACTTGTTGACCTTATGGTGATCCGACTTGTTTCTTTTAAAACTAATGCTTGTGAGTTCTGTCCCAAGTGCCCTTTTTTTTATTATTAATGAACTACATCAGCGGCTGGCCATCTGTTTGTTTGACTTGTCGTTTCCAACCACCTGAACATAGGCTTTTAGGTTTATGGGTAATGAGTCTGTTACTCTGCTCATCATGCAAATTAGACATATGTTAACAAATCTAGAATAACCAGATATCATAAATAATTAAAAATGCAATAAAAAGTCATCTTTAAGATAATAACCGTCTCATCTGTACCTTTTATTTATATAATTTTAATATTGTGTATTTAATACATGTTTATACAATCAGTATATATTTATAAATAAAAATAGTTGTAAATATCTATAATAATTAACTACAAATGTATAAATTAATTAAATAATAATAAATGAGCCAAACTCGAACGCAAAATATTTCGAGGGATTTGAGGTAGCATACCAGAAGATAATTGTGAACCAGACGAAAATCCCATGTCATTTTTCATTCTCTTCACTGATATCATCATTGAGCTTGAAACATTCATCGTTATCATCATTGGATAACTGCCTGCGAATAATTACTTTGAAATGGCTAAGAACAAACAAGTGGCAAATAGGGTTAAGAATTAATCTAGCTATTACATCATTTATGATATTCAGCCGATCTTTCTCTACCCGCCGGACAAGTTCAAGCTGCAATAGATATCGGTATCACAATCAATGGGTCCAAAAAACAGTTCGTTACATATACCAAAACGTGACAATAAGTTCCATTTAGTTAAATAAGTTTGAAAACCGAGATTATAACTAAAGTGAGATAATATAAGAAATCATATCTGACACGCAAGTTATATATATAAAATAAAAGTTCATTTCTGTTCAACCCAACATGACCAATTTCATGTTCTGGACCGACACCCAACCAGCCTGCTTATATAATATATACATGCATGTCAAATAAATCACAATCAAGTTTAGTTGATTACATGCATAAGATTAAGAATTAAGAAACATGTCATACATGGTCACTGCAGTTTCGACCAGGCCACTGTCACCATAATTTTTGAAAGATTCCACAATGACTGTAAAGCCCAATAGAGATGCAGGAAAATGGTCACTGCGTACAACAAACATGCCATTTCTGCCATCATCGGCATTAAATAAATTAACAAATATGTGAATTAATAATAAGAAAGATACACAATTAATGTTGTCATACCAGGAGAATGACAAATCCAGTGGCTTGTCATCCGAAACACCCTGGTGCTCTATACGCCCAGCAACGGAGGGTGGAACTCAGTATAAATTGTTCCTCCAAACATAAACATATAGTATCATAAAAGAAGTGTACTGTATAAAGGCATAGGTCCCCATTATTAATCAGACCCTTGTTTAAAGAAGTGTTACCACTGCACAATGGTAGATTCACTTCAAAGATGGGAATTTTACAAGGCCAAAAATCTCACCAGATGCAAGCTGCAATTATTAACTTATTACTCATCATGAATCTTCAAAACAAAGTAAACTAATAATATATCTAACAGAGTAATATGAAGGGACATATGATTATCAAAGCCCTAGGACACATCGGTCGATGTTATTGTCACCAGGAGGGTTCTATTTCAATTGAACAATGGGAAGGGTAAGCGTCACAATTAACTGGATTCAAGAACTAATTACAATTGAATGGGAGCAATTGAAACTGAAGGGAGAAATTCAAGATTATTACGGTTACGTGGTCAGTGTGGTCATAAGAAACGTCGGCTGGGTTGCCGGAGGTCATAAACGTAGCCGGGAGTCATAAATTTAACGGCGCCTCCTTGTGCAGGAGTTAATTACTATTTTGTCCATCCAATATATTTTATATCTCATATAGAAGATAATGTAACTTAAAAGTTTTATAACTTCAAATCTATTTACTTTTCACTATTGCTTTATTATTATGAACACTAGGATAAAACCCGTATGATACACTGATAATTTAAAAAAGTTAAATTTAATAACATATATGATGATATACCTTATGAATTCATAAGATATAAATAATGATAAATCAAATTTAACAATTCATAAATCTCTAAATAATAACTCTTTTAATTCAACATTGGATTATGACTTAAAGGATTAATGGTTTGTTACTTGTTAGTATTAATTATAAGTGAATTAACAACATATCATTCGTAAATAAATAAATCCAACAAAATTATCACTTACGTGAAGCTGGTAAGCATATTTTGTTTGAAATATGAGGTATTGGGTTTCATACTTGTGTTACCCGACAATCTATCTTTTTGAATTTTACAAATCCTTACTATCATATGAATATGGATGTATTTGAGGATAAAGCGAGTTATTCTCCTAGAACAAGAGATGATAAATAAGAAACTGCTCCCATCACATCTTATATGGCGACCCTAAAATAACGCCATATGAAAAAATCATTTACTTTGATAGTATAGTCAGATAAGATTTTTTTTAAAACTTTGTACTCTTTACTTGGATTGATATGTTTTTGTGTGAAATATGTGGACGAGTGATACGATCCTATACATTAATAAAGTTTAATATGTATAAATTAAGTTTATATTTTATTTAGTTTCTTTATTATAATCTAAGTGTGTTTTCTTATTGCTTATTTTTTTCTTATTTTTATGTCATTATTTTCCTATATATTGTAATCTCATTTGAGAAAAGGAATTAAGAAAATATAATCAGAAAATTGCCTCGGGTTTGGTTTCTCTTCTTCTCTTTTATTCTTGGAGCCTAACCCACTCTATACGTCTATTGGGAGATTGACCATCTCGAATCGGTCTCTATCAATTTGGTACTTTCATTCATCATCCTCATGCCTCCTTCATCGCGTGAAGACCTCATCATGGTCATGGTCGACAAAATCGATCCATTATTGATTCCGCAAAAATCAATAGTTGCCAACAAGAGCCGCCTTAGCCATGTTGCAGTTTGACTCCCTCAATACCGCCATGACCTAAATCACCATTAACTTTACCGCCGCTCTCGCCAAAATTTCCGACACCTCCTCAGCGACTGACCCAAACTAGCACTTACTCCCATAATCCTGGCACCACCATCACCGCGTCGTAGCCGCTTCAGATTCCACACCATCCCCAAAGCTCGATCAATACCTTATGGCCACATATCCTATCTACTCACCACCATTTGACCCCAAAGCAGTTGTTTCAAACTCACCAACAAAAGTTTCATTAATAGCTCCATTCACACCATCACCTAATTCAAAAGCATGCCAAAAACCCACACAATCTGCTTCTACAACCATCCTTAAACCATGTCCAAAAGAGACAACGACAAACGCACCCGAACAGGTGCCAAAAATGGCACCATATATGGTTCCATCCTGGTTGAATCAAGTCATGAAATCTATTCTATAGAAAAACTAATGAACCCACTAGCAAACACAGCCGGAAGACGCAAGTCGTGGCGAGCGGTCAAGACCGCCCCACTTGAGGTAGTCCGACTTGAATGGCAACCACGATGGAAAACGGTTTTCTCTCTTGAGATTAAGAATGTTTTGAAGGGACTCGGAATTAATACGATCCTATATATTAATAAAGTTTAATATGTATTAATTAAGTTTATATTTTATTTAGTTTCCTTATTATAATCTAATTGTGTTTCTTTATTGCTTATCTTTTTTTTATTTTTATATCACTGCTTTCTTGTATACTGTAATCTTATTTGAGAAAAAAAAATAAAAAAAAATAATTAGAAAATTGTCTCAAGTTTGGTTTCTGTTCTTCTCTTTTGTTCTTAAAGCATAACTCACTCTATAGGGAGATTGACAATCTCGAGTCAATCACTATCAAAGAGAGTATGAGAGTAGAGTTTGTAGAAGTCATCTTGGTTAGCAAATGAAAAGTCTTAGTAATCACATGTGAAAAAAGTTTTGATCAAAAAAGTGTTAGATATTTAAATCTACACATAACACAACTGGTCAAATTTGAGATTATTTAAATTTAATATTTCTTTAACATAAATATTAGATATCCATAAAGTATTTTTACGTGTTTCTTCTAATGTGGATATTTTTCAGTTGTACAACACTGTTTATATTAGTATTATTAAATTTTATTAGCATCGACTATTTACACTGTCTCACAAAATATTGTTTTTTTAAAGTGTTTAATGTTTTATATGATTATTCAAAACTAATAATGCCAAATTTATAAAAAGAAAAGTTGTATTATCATTTGCCAAACTAAAATCTATCGTTAATAAAATTTATTAAAACTAGTATCTAGTATCCTCGCGTTGTGAGGGTATATGACAAAGTAAAAAACAACCGTAAGCGCTTGTAAATGTCTAACATCTAAAAACGTATATTATATAAAATATCAACAATGTAGACAGTTTATTGCTTTGTCAAGTTACCATAAAGACTGTTCTTTACAAAGATTAGCCATAATAATATACATCTAATGGTTATATAATTAGAAAATACGCAATAAGCTTCCTTGTTAAAACTAAATAAGGCCCGTCGCATCCTTTTTTCTCTCTCAAGAGACAAATCCTTTTTCTTTTTCTTTTTTTTTTCTCTCACAAAGGCAATGGCATGTCTTAAGATATCATTTTCCAACATCCTCAATTACCTTTCTGCCTTCTTCCCTTTCTAGTCCAAAACCATTTTATAAATTTGACATGCATACTCAAGTTCAACATAGTTTATAGGAAACTAAACAAACCAATTATAATAAAACCCATCAAACAACACAAATCTCCAATTGATAATAGACCTTGGTTGGTAAAAAATCCCGCTCACAGGTCAAAATATAGAATCTTCATAATTGTATCAGTAACAGTAAATTGACAGGCAAAATCAATAATAATAATCTAAAAGATAGAAGATGATGATGTTTAATAAGAAGATGATTATTGAATAAGCATAACTTCATGAATCCATACAGTAATTTACAAAAACATTAATGTTGATTGATATATATAACAATAAACTTCAAAATCAAACAAAAATATGGATGAATAAAGTTCAAAAATGCTTAGATCTGTTAATAATAATCAAAACAAAGACGAAAAAAACCACCATGGCTGCAAATATCACGGCTGTTTCAGCGGAAAAAAACACCAATTTGGTAATTTCTACCACGAAACCTCTGGATATTACCCCGCCAGGATACGGTAAGTCTCAAGCTTTGGTTGATTCACTTAGACGACAAAGTCGTCATCATCATCATTGCCTCCAAGAATTGCTTTTTTGCCTCATAAGCAACAACAAAGTTTGTTGGGTCGAATATATGATAAGAAATATTGGAATCTTCTCAACCTCCTCAGAAAATGGCTAAGTATGGACTTCGAGCAAGCCTAGACGATCAAGCATGGTTTTACTACTTGAGCAAGGTCTTCAATACCTTAAATGGTTGATTCTTCTAAGTGTTAAGGCTTCGAGCAAGCTACACTTCAACGAGCAAACGTATTCTTCTATCGAGCATGAATTGCCAATCGAGCAAACAACTTGATCATACAAGTTTTAACCAAGTGTTACGAGCACAGGATGATCGAGCATATGGGGACAAACATGGATGCAATAAGAAGATGTCATGTAATCAAAGCAAGGACTTCGAGCACAATTCAGTTCCCGAGCAAGATTTACATCCGAGCATGCTAAAGATTGATGAATAAGTATAACTGAAGACATCAAGAAGAATGAGCTTGCTCGATGGACTAGTTCGAGCAAAGCATGGACCAGTCAAGAGGAATGAAGTCTGCTGGAAGGGAATATCTTCACTGAAGATATTCTAAGTAAAGTATGCTTGAGGACACTCATCGAGCATACCTAGCATAGTGAGTTTGCTCGAGTAAGATTGTTACCTTGCTCGAGGACTCAACACTTGTATTATTTTGTATTTCATTATGTAATGACTAGGAACTTCTAGAAGGAATGTCAGGGTCTATAAATAGGGGTCCTAGGATTCCATTTAGGACACGGATTTCCAGACGGAATTACAGGCTGACACACACTGAATACGAAAAACATTCCAAAGAATATTCTATTTTTTTTTCTCGTACAGCCGCCGCCGCCGTCACACGAAACCCTAGACATTCCTTTCACTTTTCCATTAATGATATATTAAATACAGTGAATCTTTGTCTTTGAATGTTCTTCTATTGACTATCTATTATTGTTTTGTGTTTGCTATTTACACTTCTTCGTTCCCACTCGTTGGATATCCCGATTCCGCCAGGATATTTAACAGGCCTTTTGGGTAATCGAGTTGGTGTGTTCTTGTCAACCTCTAGAAGGTTTCACCTGACTCACGGTTCTGACAAGTGGTATCAGAGCTTGAGTAAGCTCGCTGAAGGCCACGGGACTGTAGGTGTGTGATAAAGCTTAAAGCTTTACTCTGTTTTACTGCTACAAATCTCAGATCTGATAAAAACTGAAGACCAGGAAGTTTCCACCAACAAGATTCCAAGGTTGCTTGGACAGGAAAACTTCATCAAATGGAAGGTGCTCTTCAAAGCGGCCGTGAACTACAACGACCCAGAGCTTTGGACTTCCATTACCGAAGGAAACTATGTTCCCTCAACAGCTCCGAACAACAATGCCACCGTTGAGCTAAAAATGAAGAAACGGGACGATAAGGCTTTGTCAATGCTGAAGTTAGGGCTTTCTTGGGAAATTTTGACAACTGTAAATCATCATAAGACCGCAAAGGGTATGTATGATGCACTTATCGAAATGTTTGAAGGAAATACTGAACTTAGAGACATCAAGAAAGACAGACTGAAGCAGCAACTTAACATGTTCAAGTTTAAAGACGGAGAAAGACCGAAATCAGTTTTGCAGAGGTTTATGACGATTGTAAACGATATAAGAACAACTGATTTACAAATCTCTGACTTTGAGCTAAACAAAAAGCTTGTATTCATCACTGTCCGGGGAATGGTACACTGCTAGCAAGTTTATCAAAGAAAAAGCGAGTTTTCCAAATTTCAAGTTAGATGATGTGATTGCCTTCCTCAAAGCTGCAGAACATGAAATGATAGAGAACCATATGATTAGGGAGGACAAGCCAAGCTTTCAAGTGAACAATGCCCTTGTAGCACCAATGGGCAACTTCTCAATCAAGAACCAGCAGCCTATCATTGAGGAACCATCATAAACAAGTTCAACTTGCAGTGGCCAATCCAGATTCAATGTTCAGCTGATTGAAGATGACACCCCCTCTGCAGCAAATGGGCAGTCAACATTCTTGCAAAACAATAATGCTCAAGGAATAGATTATCAAGCATTGTTCTCTATGTTTACTGAGTCATACCATGCTTTTGTAGCTAAGAACCTGATCAACACAAGTATTGTGCAGGAAGATCTTGAACAAATCGATGCTGATGATTTGGATGACATGGACATAAAATGGCAAGCAGCTATGTTGGCAGTAAGAAGCAAAAGGTTGTATAACAGAACTGGTAGAACAAGTTTCAATGGACCAGATGAAAGAATTGGCTTTGACAAATCAAAAGCCATCGGTTATAACTGTCAACAACCAGGACACTTTGCTAGAGAGTGTAACATGCCAAAGCAAGTTGGCAATCAAGTTAACTAGAATCAATTCTATCAGAACCAGAATTAGAACTTCCAGCAGAGAAATCAGATTTCCAACCAAAACCCCTATCAAAATCAGAACAGAACCCGGCAACAAACATTTCAACCACATAGAAACAATCAAATGCAGGTTCACTCAAATCAGAACAGAACTAATCAGAACAATGTGAACCAGCAAAGAGATCAAGGAAATGTGGCTGTTACCAGGGTGCCACTGGATGAAGATTTTGATTGGAGCAACCATGCTGCTGAAATGGAGAAGGCAAATGTTGCATTTATGGCCAAAGTGCATGACAAACCTGAATCCTCAAACTCTCAGGTACAATCTGATGTTTCAATTTCTGATCTTCTTGTTAGTATTGATAAACTGAATCAGGAGATTGGAAAGTGGAAAACTGAGTGTGGGAGAAAGGAAGCCTTCTTGAATGTGTATGAAACAAGTGAAGCAACTTATGAAAGTCAAATCAAGGGGTTTGAAGAGGATTGTATGATGGCATACCAAACCCAATCAAGAATGACAATTGAAATTGAAGGGTTGAAGAAGATGTATGCAGAATAGAAAATGAAGAATGCTGAATTGCTGATACAAATGGAATTCTTGAAGAACCTTGTTTCTACAAGCAATATTGTGGGTTATGTGGATAAAATGACTGATGAAGAGAAGTATAAAAAGGTGCCACCACCTTTTTGTGATAGCTACCCACTGAAGGTAGACAAGGAGAGCAGAAGTGATTATCTTAAACAATTCAAGAATGTTTTTGTGATAAGGCTGAGTTTGTTAAGTAGTATGCTGATGTATTTGTGGACAAAGATGGAGAGTTTGCTGTGAAGCAGAGTGAGGAGCCAGAGATTGAGAAAAATGAGAAGATAGAAGGTGAGAAGAAGAAGTGGAGTGAATACTCCAGTGAAGACAGTAACTGCAGCTGTGGAAGCTCTAAGTCATCTAAGAGCAAGAAGAAGAAAATATCAAGCAAAAAGAACAGTGATAAGATTCCTCATCTACCAAAGATGACTCCAAAGTTGAAAAAGCACTATGAGAAGATGAGAAGAGAACATGTAGTGTTTGACATATGTGCAAGACCACAGCCTGTTATCAAGAAAAGAACAGAAGAAACTGTGAAATCTTCTTATGATCAATCACATCCACCAATTTATCCAGTTTTCTCTAACCATGAGTTATTTGATATTGGGGATGTTGATTATGTGCCAATGAGAAGATATTCAAGAGAAGAAGAAGGAAGCTCATCAAGAACTCCCTCCAAGCTGAAGAAAATTGTTTTTGTCAAAAAAAGTATCCACAAACAATTGACATCAGTGAGCCAATCAAGATGGATTTCTCCAACACTTTGTGTCCAAAGACCTCTTTAGGCTTTGACTTTCCCAAACCCAGTGACAAAATCAAAGACCAAAACTTGCTTGAAGATATGGGAAGTTTTGCCAAGGTGTGGTGCAAAAAATATGATGCCTATGGACATCAATGATTCTTGTTGGATTCTTGAGGACACCTTTGAAATTCCTGATGTGGTGAGTGGATTTGATATGAAGAGTTACAAAGAAATGTATGAGAAATACTTGAGTGGAAATAGAAAACCATCTAGTAGCAAAGAACAAAACCAGATCCTTGAAAAGAAACTCAAGACCATTTTGAAAATCAAGGAAAATGAAAAAGAGTCACATAAAACTGAGAAGAACAAAAGGTCAACCGATAAGTGAAAAGCAAAGATAAGACCAGGAGTTCTTAATGGTGATGAGAAGTTTTTGTTAAAACAGGGGTTTGAACCAAAAAGGTTCCAATGGAAGACAAAGAAGGAGGTGATTGAAAAGAGGAACTATGTGATTGAGCAGACAAAAGAATTAATCAAATCACAAGTTGTGAAGAATGTCTCAGATTCTGACACAGAAGAAGAATGTGAAATTGTGTATGAAGATCCACTTCCACTTCCAGTTCTAACTCTTGATGAATCTTCCACTGACACTGACTTACAAACTGATGCAGTTTTTAAATCAGATTCCAACTAATTCTGTTTTATGTGTATGTGCAGGAATAGTCCTTGAACAACAATGATTTATGGTACATGGATAGTGGATGTTCCAGGCACATGACCTGTGACAAAACTGCACTGATCAATTATGAAAGAAAATATAAAGGGCCAGTTGCTTTTGGGAGTGATGAGAATGGAGGGAAGATAGTTGGAAGAGGAACACTCATCAATGGCAAGGTATCCTTTGAGAATGTTCTACATGTTGAAGGACTTCAATACAATCTATTGAGCATTTCTCAAGTATGTGACAAATGATACAAGGTAGCCTTCAATGATGAACATTGCCTGATTTTGAAGCCTGAGTTTGTGATTCCAACTGAAATGATAATGATGACGGCTCCAAGAAATGGCAACCTCTATGAACTAAGAATGAATACTGCAACTTCAAGAGGTGGTTTATGCTTTGTATCCAAAGCAACTGAAAATGAAACCAAGCTATGGCATAGGAAGATGTGTCATGTGAACTTAAAGAACATTAACAAACTTGTCAAAGGTGAACATGTTGTTGGCCTTCCCACAAGAGAGTTCAAATTGGAAGAAAAATGCACATCTTGCCTAAAAGGAAAATAACATAAATCCTCACATAAGAGCAAAATGATAAACACAATTGATGAGGTATTGGAACTGTTACACATGGATCTATTTGGTCCTGTAAGTGTTCCAAGTATTGGGAAGAAAATATATTGCCTGGTGATCACTGATGATTATTCAAGATTTACTTGGGTATACTTTATGGGGATTAAAGATGAAACTGCAGAGCTAATCAGAATGTATGTGCTAAAAATGGAAAATCAATTTGAAAGGAAGGTGAAGGTCATTAGAAGTGACAATGGGACAGAGTTCAGGAATGAAATTATGGATGCATTCTGCACTTCCAAGGGTATTTTTCAACAATACAGTGCTCCCAGAACTCCTTAACAAAATGGTGTTGCAGAAAGAAGAAACAGAACTTTAATTGAAGCTGCAAGGACCATGATTGCTGATGCAAATTTACCAGTCACCTTCTGGGTAGAAGCAATCAACACTGCATGTTATGTGCAGAACAGGGTTCTATTAAACAAGGCTCAAAATAAGACTCCATATGAGGTTATCTTCAAAATAAGTCCTTGAACAACAATGATTTATGGTACATGGATAGTGGATGTTCCAGGCACATGACCTGTGACAAGACTGCACTGATCAATTATGAAAGAAAATATAAAGGGCCAGTTGCTTTTGGGAGTGATGAGAATGGAGGGAAGATAGTTGGAAGAGGAACACTCATCAATGGCAAGGTATCCTTTTATCTTCAAAAGAAAGCCTTATGTGAAGTTCTTAAAGCCTTTTGGATGCAGATGCTCACTCCTGAATACAAAGGACTATCTAAACAAATTCCAGTCAAAATCACTGGAATGTTTCTTTGTGGGATACTCATCTCATTCAAAGCCTTATAGAGTCTATGTGAAGGAGCACATGGTGGTCATTGAATCATCTGATATAATATTCAATGAAAACCATTTTAACAATGTTGAAGGACCCAATTGGCTGTTTGACTTGAAAAAGATGATCAAATCTTTTAAAATCTACGATGAAGATATGGATGATAGCATGTACAGAACCAGCTTTGAAGATAAAGGAAAACAAATACAAGTTGATCTGGACAAGCTATGGTCATCTGTTTCTCCTGAATCTCATGGATTTAACTTTGAAAGAAACAACAATCAAGCTGCTGAAGTTGATATGAATGGACAAGATTATGCAATGGAAGTTTCTAATGAAGGACCAAGTGAAGTAGAGAGTGAAACCAATCAAGGACAACAACCTATTCAGATTGAAGGAATAAATCTATTTGAAGATAGGTTCCAGTCTTTGTTTGACTCTCTACAATTTGGGTCAACTGAAGCATCATCATCAGAGATCAATCAAGTTCAAGCAAATGAAGAAACTCAAGTGAGAATTGAAGATGAATCTGCTGAGTTAAACATGACAAATCTAGAGACAGAAGTGTCTGCACAACAAGTTGTGCAGACCACCTCTGTTGAAAGAAATCACCTGCAGAAAAAATAATAGGAGACTTGCATGAAAGGGTGACAAGAAGTTCTTCTGAAAAGGCAAACATTTGCCTGTATGCCTGCTTCTTAACCTAAGTTGAACCAAAGAACATTAGCCAACCTTTGAAAGACAACAGCTGGGTAGAAGCTATGCAGGAAGAATTAGCCCAATTCAGAGACTTACATGTATGGGACTTGGTTGACAAGCCCAGAGGCAAGTATGCTATAGGTACAAAATGGGTTTTCAAAAACAAGAAGGATGAAAGAGGAATTGTAATCAAGAACAAAGCAAGATTGGTGGCCCTAGGATGCTTACAAGAAGAGGGAGTGGACTTTGAAGAAGTTTTTGCTCAAATTGCACGGCTAGAGGCTATCAGAATTTTTCTTGCATATGCAGCATCAATGAACATTAAAGTCTATCAACTTGATGTAAAATCTGCATTTTTAAATGGAAAAATTGATGAAGAAGTCTATGTCACTCAGCCTCCTGGATTTGAAGATCCAATGCATCACAACAAAGTTTACAAGCTCAGCAAAGCATTGTATGGATTACATCAAGCACCAAGAGCTTGGTATGATGAGCTTTCAAATCATTTCTTAGAAAATGATTTCTGCAGATGAGCAATTGACAAGACTCTATTCTACAAAAGGAGAAACAAAGATCTGCTGCTGCTGCAAGTTGTTTTGGTCAAAAATTGACAAAGGTGATTTCGTAACCAAATTAGTAAATGGGACTCGGTGCTTGCTTGAAATGAACGTAAAAGTGCTGGAACACAGAGATTTGTTGCGAGGAAAAAACCCGTTATCCTGAGGATAACAAGAAAAAAACCCTAGGTGATGAAAACTATCACCACCAGTTTATTAATAATCGAAAAAGGTTACAAGTGGTGGAGCTCTTTCTCTTTCGGACCGTGTTACAAGTGATACTATTGCTAGAGTGTGAGAGTTGTGTAAAGTGTGTGTTTTGATCCAGAGATAGCTGCTCTATTTATACAAATAATTGGCTAAGAAACATTCCTAAAATTCTGGAGATAATTGACTCCTTCTAATTAGCCGTTTGATTCCACGTTTCCTTTTTGAGCACGTGTTATTTGAAGTAATCCCTATAATTCCAGAGATAATAGACTCTTTCCTTATCAGCCGTTTGACCTTGTTGAGCACGTTCTTTGAGGTTGTTGGCGAGTAGTCCGAGTCATTAGGAGCACATGAGAACATTGTATGACCTGGTAAACATCAAAGAAAGGCGGTGGAATCGTTAGCACAATAATATATTAAGAATACATGTATCTTCGGAGGATACTATATCCTGGAGTTATCCTGAACATATCGTTTGCTTAGGATACTGAAAATCCGAGGCCTAACAATTGTCCCCAAAATTAACGGCTGTAAAAGGTGGTTTACAGCTGTTGATTTTTTGAATCTCGAATTCCGCAGATGGAGTGGATAAGCCTATCATTATCCAGGTAAATTTTTTTCTTTCTTTGCTCTTCATCTTCAATCACCATGAGTAAAAAACTCAAGCTTTCCGTCATCAACTCCAGGCTCAGGAGGCTAAGGCTGCTGGGTTGGAGACTCCTGTTTGGGATGTGGCAGCTTGAGAGAAGATCGTGGCGGAGCTGAGCGAAGAGAATGTGGAAGAGTCTTCCTGTTTGTTGAGAACGAAGCCTGGGCATTGTTCTTAATTTCCTGCAATTTCCGTTAGTAATGACATAATCTTTTGGCTTTTACATTGTGTTTTAATTGTATGATATTTTAGATAACTCAAGTTGATACGTTTTATTCACAATGTGTCCGAGAAATATTTTTGAGACTTAAGTTTTTGAAACAGAACATCTTAAGGATAATATACCCAGAAAACATATTTCTTAAACTTATTATATTTTAGAATAAAATATTTTAAGGATTATATCTCTAGAAAATATATCTTTAAGACTTATCATAAAACATCTTAAGGATAATATATCCTTATGCCTTGTGTGAGTTATCACAATCAAACCAAAAGATCGTACCTTGAAATTTAAATTGAGTGATAGAACTAAGTTTAAAGAGTACCTTCATGGAGATCATTTATAAGTCTAGTTAACTTACATATGATGTCCAATTGTTGAGCTTTTTGAAGTATCATGTTTCTGGAATTTTGCTAAGTCAAAAACAACTTTGTAATATATCTACATTTAGCGATTTGTCCGATCTTCGATCTGTCAAAACAAAGTTAGATAATCCTTGCGATAAAGCCCATTTACTGGCGACAAGGCTTTTGTATTGGCGATAAAGCCTTTTCATTGGCCACTAGGCCTTGACTTAGGAGACATGAAAATGTCCAAGCTTGAGATAATACTGGGGAAAGTCCCAAACGTACGGGCATGTAAATGCCAAAACTTGAGATAACATGAGAATGTTATAAACCTTAGATAACATGAAAATGTTATAAACTGTATGTGTGACACGTCTGCCACTTATCTTAAGGATTCGGTATATAGCCAACAACAAACGGATCATTAGCTGGTCTGGTCCGCCTGCCTCGAACTATATCCGAATCATCGTGCGCTCCAGGCGTTCGTTGGAAAGGTGAAAACCTTTAAACCTTAGAAGATATCCAAGATATCTTATTCGTGCGCTCCAGGCGTTCGTTGGAAAGGTGAAAACCTTTAAACCTTAGAAGATATCCAAGATATCTTATTCGTGCGTGAGGTGATCAGCCTCTGACTATTGTGGAGATAACATATCCTTGGGATAACTGCAAAACACTAAGCTTTTAATGAGGTGTGGGTGTTAGCCAGGCTAACACCCCTCCGATGCTAATGTCAGTAAACTTGATAAAGAGATAATAAAGTTTAAATATGAAACAATGTAAAAGTAGATCAGGGAATATACCTTTATCCTAAGATGTTGAGGATATGAACATACCAGTTAAGGATACTAACAAAAATATGCCTTGAGATGGATAGCATTCCAAGCTCTTGGTATAGGGACTCCCTCCATAGTGATTAACCTGTAGGCCCTTTGCCTGCTTCTGATTCGATCAAGTAAGGACCTTCCCACTTTGGAGCTAACTTCCCATCTGCTGGGTTAGTGGTATTCTGGAATGCCTCTCTTAACACCATGTCCCCTACTTGGAATCTTCGGATTCGAATGTTCTTGTTGTAGGACTTGGCTATTCTTTGTTGATATGTTGCCATTCTGATCTTAGCTAGATCTCTGAGCTCATCAATAGTGTCTAATTCTTCAATAAGGCTTTGGTCTAGAGAACTTCTGTGGAGAGTCCGACTTCCTGTTGGTAGACTCATACTTCGGGATAGCCAAACCTTCATGAGCCTTCTTATCATCCTCTAGCCGGATGTATCTTAACGCCCTGTTTCTGACTTCATCAAGATTCCTGCATGGAGTCATGATAAGATCATCATAGAAGGATGAATCCTTCTTTAACCCTATCTTGAGAGCTTCAACAGCAGCCGCCATATCAAGGTTGGGGATATCCAAAGCTTCCCTGCTAAATCTAGTTATGTAATCCCTTAGGGATTCATTATTATTTTGAATAATTCTATATAAATCACCTGTCATTGTCTCAAAAGATCTACTACAAGAAAATTGATTATTGAATAAGTTAATCAAATGAGCAAATGAAGTAATAGTGTTGGAAGGAATACTCAATAACCATTTGAGAGCCGATCCCGTTAGTGTTGAACCGAACCCCTTGCATAGGCAAGCTTCTTTGATGTCAATAGGGATGGGGCTGATCTCCATCCTTTCTCTATACTGAGCTACGTGTTCCTCAGGATCCATAGTGACATCGTATAGCTTCATGCTGGGCGTCTGGAACTTCTTGGGGATCTCCACATCGCATATAGGCCAAGTGAATCTGGATAATCTGTGACTGCCTACCGGAACTTCAGCTATGGGACGGATTATCCCGGGGATATTGGAAATCATATCCTTCATTTTCTACAATTCCCTGGCTATCTCAGGGAATATCCCCTTATCCTGCACAGATCCATGGTTAGTTTATAAATTAGCATTAAGTAAACTGTTACCGAGATCATGGTTAGGTCTCTGGTATCCTGAGCCTTGATGGCTAGTTTCTCCATTGAGGGTATCCTCAGGATAAGTTGACGTCTGCATAGGGATGTCATCTCCAACATGCACTTCAAAGGACACCATGGGAGATCCTGACGAGAATATACCGGCTAGCATGGTTGAACGAGGCTGCATGTTGATGGATTCTGGCCTCGTTGGTCTGGGGAACTCCGAGGATACTAGAGGAAATGTTCCCCAGTATCTTGACTGCTGCTGAGACGGAGTCCTTGTTGATTATGACCCCAAGGATCCGGGATTTTGAAGGATAGATGATCCTGGAGAACCAAAATCAAGAGCCCAGGGCATGATTGGAGTAGCCTCTTGCCCTGGTTTTTTCTTGATCCCTTCAATCTCTTTAAATAGCCTTGAGTTAGTCTTCTCTTGCTGCTCTATGTGAGTTTTGACCTGTTTCATCAAAGCAAAAATATCATTGTTAGAAATAATCGGATCTACCCATATAGAGGTTTTCGGGTACGGTGGAAGTTCTCCTTTGGGTTGAGCGCTCGTCTTTGGGACCGACAGAGGACCGGGGTTAACATTTGAAGCAGTGGTGACAAGAAAAAAACCCTAGGTGGTGAAAACTATCACCACCAGTTTATTAATAATCGAAAAAGGTTACAAGTGGTGGAGCTCTTTCTCTTTCGGACCGTGTTACAAGTGATACTATTGCTAGAGTGTGAGAGTTGTGTAAAGTGTGTGTTTTGATCCAGAGATAGCTGCTCTATTTATACAAATAATTGGCTAATAAATATTCCTAAAATTTCGGAGATAATTAACTCCTTCCAATTAGCCGTTTGATTCCACGTTTCTTTTTTGAGCACGTGTTATTTGAAGTAATCCCTATAATTCCGGAGATAATAGACTCTTTCCTTATTAGCCGTTTGACCTTGTTGAGCACGTTCTTTAAGGTTGTTGGCGTGTAGTCCGAGTAATAGGAGCACATGGGAACGTTGTATGACCTGGTAAACATCAAAGAAAGGTGGTGGAATCGTTTGCATAATTATATATTAAGGATACCTGTATCTTCGGAGGATACTATATCCTGGAGTTATCCTGAACATATCGTTTGCTTAGGATACTGAAAATCCGAGCCCTAACACAAGTGTATGTGGATGACATTATCTTTGGCTCTACAAATGAACAAATGCAAAGAGTTTGGGAAGGTAATGAAATCCAAGTACAAGATGAGCTCAATGGGGGAAATGAATTTCTTCCTTGGAATTCAAGTGTACCAGAAAGCTGAAGGAATCTTCATAAATCAATCTAAGTATGTACAAGAGATTCTTAACAAAATCAAGTGCCAAGACTTCAAGACAGTGTCCACACGAATGAACACACATGAGAAAATGGTACCTGATGAGAAGGGGGAGCCAATGGACCAGCATGAATATAGGGCCAAGATAGGATCATTGATCTATCTCACAGCATCTAGGCCAAATATTATGTTTGCTATAAGTGTCTGTGCAAGACTTCAAGCAAACCCCAAGGTTTCACATATGCTAGCAGTGAAAAAGATATTCAGATACTTGAAAGGAAAACCAGATTTGGGGATTTGGTATCCAAAGAATCCTTCCTTTGATTTGATGGCCTACACAGATAGTGACTATGATGGTTGCAACATGATTAGAAAATCAACCTCTGAAGGATGCTAGTTTCTAGGGAACAGGCTAGTGTCTTGGCAATGCAAGAAGCAAACTACAGTGTCAATCTGCTGAAGCTGAGTATATTGCTGCATCTGCTTGCTGTGCACAGGTTCTATGGATACAAAATCAACTGCTGGACTATGGTTTGAATTTATTACTTACACCTATTTTAATTGATAATACTACTGCTATGTTTATTGTTAAGAATCCAGTCCAACATTCTAAGACTAAGCACATTGAAATTAGACATCATTTCATTAGGGACTGTCAGGAAAAAGGTTTAATAGATATGAAAAGGGTAGATACATTTGATAATTTTGCTGATTTGTTCACCAAACCTTTAGATAAAACTAGGTTTCATTTTCTGTTAAAGTGCCTAGGAATGATAAATGCTGATGAGGTCTGATTTAGGATGTGTGCTTAAGTGAGGTGCTTACTGATTATCTGTTATTACTCACTTTGAATGTCATGAATGATAAATTGCTATGCTTGAATGATTATTTTAATTGCATGAATCATGTATGTGACTGAATTATGTGAAAATTTTGTTGAAATATGTTGCTGTTGTTGTTTACAGTTTTTGGTACTTTGTCTGTGCTTGCATGTGTATTTCTGTGATTCTAAGTACCTAGAGCATGAATTTGTGCTTGATAGTGTGCTTGCTGCTCCTAGAGCACAAGCAAGCAAAGGCTCTTGAAAGACTATTCTAAGTCATTCGAGCACAGATGTCATAGCTCAGCTGCTCGAGCACAGAATTTGGCCTTGAAAACTCACCCAAGTATTTCGAGCATAATTATGTGTTGCATGGTGTGTTTAATGCTCTTCGAGCACAAACAAACCATACTTGAGGTTTCTCAAGTAACTCGAGCACAAATGATGTGTTACTTATGGTCGGGCATGGACATGTGTTTTGGAAAACTTTCTAAGTATTTCAAGCACAAATATACTGCTCGAGCACTTAGTTAAGTCTTTCGAGCACAGTATTTGAAATGATAATATTAAGTTTGCTCGAATGACTTTCGAGTATGCTCGATGAACTTCTAAGCATGCTCGACAGACTTATGTGATTATCTAAACGATTTCTACTGTCTGAATGAATGTGTTTTGATACTGTGATAATGTGTGCTTGTTAAACATGCTTAAATGACAACACTGTTTTTAAAATCAATATTTCTCAATTGAACTTTCAAAAGGAAATGGTTTCAAAATGGTAAAAAGTTTTGACTAAGCAACACTGTATTCGGTGATACTTCATAAGAGAGATGAAAATATTATCCAAGTTCCCAGCTTCAAAGAAGCTAGAAACTACTTCATGTGGAGAGTTAATCCAAGCTAAAATGGGAAATGATAGAAAACTGTTTAAGATAACTAACCCATGGATTATAAGTTCAGAGGGCTTTGAGTTCAGTTATTGGCAAAATATGATAGCTTTCCATAGTCTGTAGTTGTCATAAGTGATATACACCTAACTTTGCTAAGTATGATGTGGTGAATCATTGGAAAATAAGGTATGCTCTCTAGCATATCTCTCCGAATGATAGGCAGAAAGGTTATTATCGAATCATACACGAGCCTGTTGGTGTTTCTGGTCTATAAAAATATTTATTAAGTATTTGAGCAGAAATAAACTATTGCTATATGGCAAACTTCTCAAAAGAAAAGAAAAAGAAAGTGATTGAAAAGTATAAAAAGATTAAAAGTATAATATAAATAAATACGTTATCTGATTTCATGACTTAAGGGGCACTAAGGGAACTACAGGGGTGGGGCATTCAAATAAGTCCTAAACACCTTGAATGTAAGGCATGTAAGTCCGGATGGCATGTAAGTCCAACGTTCAACCTTACAGTCTGATTTCAAAGACAAAATATAAATAAGTAACTGCTTTATTAAACAAAAATCAATTTTGACCAGGGCATTAGGGGGTCGAAGTCAATTCGGGGTGATTTGGAGAACACTAAATACGCTTTGAGAAGATATTAGGAGCAATCTGAAAATACGGTAATAACCATTCCTAACTTATGCTCTAATTGAATCCTAAATGTATCACAAAACGCAATGACCATTATGCTAAGTATACCTGCTGTTAACAGGACTTAAGTCATAATACAAATGACCATGAAGTGGTGTGATCGTTGTTTTAAATAGTCTGATCCCATGTTGAGATCTTTCCAAATAATCTAAAATGAATTTTATTTTGCACTGGATTTTGATCTCTTATTTCACCTTAAACTGACTGTTTAGGTCGGCTCATCAAATTGAAATGATTATTTTTAATTCAACTAGATGAACTTTTCTTACTAAGCATGATAATGTTGTGTCAAGTATCTTATATGACTTGTATGATTCATTAAGTGTTTCGAGCATGCATCTTACCTTCAAGCATACTAATTAAAATTTGTTTGTTAAGTGTTTCGAGCATGCATCTTACTTACGAGCACCTGAAATGAAGTGAATAGTAATGTATGTGTTTCGAGCATGATTGCATTCTTGCTCAATAAGGATTCGAGTGCAAGGGTTTCGAGCATAGAAGTGCTCTAGATGTGTCGCCATGAGAGTTCGAGCTTAAGCAACTGGATAACTTTGTTAAGTAGTTCGAGCAAATTTGAAGACTAGACGCTTAGGTTGTGAGTTCGAGTACAGGCATAGGAATGATTTAATATGCTAAGGCTTTCGAGCATAAGGGTACCTCGAGCAAGTTGAACTTCTGCACTCTAAGTTAGTCGAGCAAAGGCTCTAACACTTAAGAATGCATCTCGAGCATAGGGCATTTTCATGATATATTTCTAAGTATCTCGAGCATGATGCATAGTCGAGTAAGGTTCGATTACTGGTGTGTCTCAGAAATTTGTATTGAATGAATTTTGATAAGTATAATCGAGCACATTACACCTCGAGTATGACTTAACACTCGAGTAGGTACTATGAAAATCATTAGAAATCTGGCTAAGGCATTGAGCACAAGTTTATTCGAGCACATGCTCACCTGTGTACTAGTAATCAAGGAAAATATTCCCAAGTGCATCGAGCAAGGGTTGTACTGTGTACTCGAGTGTAGTAGGATACAACTGTTAATTTGGCTGTATACTCGAGCAAAGGAGGTACATTAAATTTGAAATTAAATGACAACTGTCGTGTGCTAGACAACAAAATGAGGTACTGTATCACCCAAACGTTAGGTATAAAATGGAGACTTAGAAACTTTTTCACATATTTCTTCATCTTCCTCTTAAACCTAGACGAAAAACCCCTTCACTCGTGCTATTTCTTACTTGCTCGATTACACAAGTTTACTTCAAATATAGCCATTAGCTCTGTTTCGACTTCGGTAAGACATCGTTATTCGATTATCTTCGCACCGATTTCGAAATTAGGGTTTTCGATTGATTTACGAAGTAACTGTTTACTTGCTTTTGCAGGTACGCATATTACTACGGAACAGGTTATTGAAGACACTAATATCATCTACTCATGTCTTTGACTGTTAGTTCTGCAATTTTGTATACTGACATATGTTTTATCTTGCAGAACTGATGGCCCTAAAATTTGAAAAACGGCACAATATGTGCGCTCAGTTTGAGCTCGACGATGAAAACATGGAGTTGGAAGTCATGATAAATTTTCTAAGAAACTCCAACTTACGAATGGCACTGACAGAGAACCCCACCATCTACAGAAATCATCTTACAGACTTTTGGCAGTCAGCAACATATGTCAGTGATGTGAACGGGAAAAGGATCGAGGCATTTGTTTTAAACAATGACATTGAAATTACAGAAGCTTCCATTCGAGCTGCATTAGACCTCAATGACAACTTTGAAGCTCAACAATTGTATTCGGTCCCAAGATTGCTGCGAGTCTTTTAAGAGACTATGGGTTATCAAGGAAGTGTAAAAGAGGGACAATTTCAGAAAGGGAGTTTTCCATTGATCTATAGGTTCCTGATTCATCATGTGATTCTGTCCCTATCTCGTAAGAGAGGGACTTGGACTTTGCTGAGCAGAGAGCTTGGGACTCTCATAGTAGCCATACTGTATCAGCAACCCTT
>NW_027501710.1:0-63412 GCF_021521415.1 Bidens hawaiensis
AAAAACAATTTAAAATTTCGAAAAAGATAAAAAGATTGTGTTTTCACTATGTATAGGAAAAATCCGAAAAATCAAAAAGATTGTGAAGTTTTATTATGTTTTATCAGAAAATCGAAAAAAAAGACAAAAAGTGTGTTTTAAGTATGTAAAGAGAAAAGCCAAAAAGATTTTTGCATACGTTCGCTGAAAAGTATGTCAATTACCCATATTTGAAGGACATATACTTGTATATGTTTGGTCCTGATATTTACTTGTAAATGTTCGGGATAGCCATTTACCTGACAATAGAAAGTAATTGGGGCGATTGTTATGCGTTTCACTTTATTCTTTCGTTGAAAATTATGTCAGTTATTCAAGCCTTATATTTGTTTGAAAACCAAAAAAAAAATAAAGCAAATAACAAGCGTTGAGGTTCTGGACATTGTGAGTCTTTATGCGGCTTTATCATATGGGTATTCATATGCATGAATATTTCATCCGCTTTTAGAGCAAACCCAAAGTCATTAAACTTAATCACCGTTGTACTTTATACAATTTAAACTACTGACTTGATCAAAATCTGCTGTTAGTCATACATTTGTTTCTCCCTTGCGCACGTCTCAATACCAGTATGAAATGGACCCCAAGGGATACAGTGCATATTCACTCACAGTAACAGAAACTTAATGCATTGTAAAAAAATTTCTATAAATTCACAATTTTAATCAACAATATAATGGTTTAAGTCAAGTTAGGGTGATATGGTAAAAATCAAATTACGCTTGAACCGAAATTAGAGGCTGATAGTTTCTAATATTCTGTGCTTTAATTGAACATTTAATCATATCATGGAAAATCTTGAAAGTTTGTCATAAGATTTAAGTGGATAACAATATCAATGACCGACTTAACGCCAGTCATAATATCACTGAAATATATAAAACAGTGATGGAAGGGAATTTTTGTCAATAATCCAAAAAAAATCCAAAAAAAACTCTGCTTAAACTCGTCGAAAATCCAAAAAAAAATATATGTAATGCTTTTTAAAAATCAAACAAAAAACTCAAAAATTATTTTTCTATTTTACATTTTATTTTCGGATATGTTTCTGTAAATATTTTTCTATCAAAAATTCAAAATATCAAAAAGATTTTACTTTTTCGTTTACATATTATTGAATCATTAGTTTTTTATTTTATTTTATCTATGTTAAGTGTTTTTGAACGTAAAAGACCTTAAGGTATTTGATCAGCGTGATACGGGATTTCGTTGATTTATCTAATAAACAATTGGTATCAATAAACAATTTTTAATTTATTTATTCTTTTAATTATTCATTTATTTATTCTTTTACTTATATGATTTAATTATTTAATTTAAAATTACATAAATGTAATTCGTTATTCATGCATAACGAATTAGGGTCATTCATAATGAATTGTATCCCAATTCGTTTACTTAATTCGCTTCCGCCACTCTGTAACCAATGACTTTTAATTCGTGATACATAATTTAACGACTCAAGCACGAACTAAGAATGAATTACTGTTAATTCATTATCAATTTTGACGAATTGATTTTAATTCGTTATTACATAGTTATTGTTTCGTCTG
Source organism: Bidens hawaiensis (assembly GCF_021521415.1). Lineage (NCBI taxonomy): Eukaryota > Viridiplantae > Streptophyta > Magnoliopsida > Asterales > Asteraceae > Bidens > Bidens hawaiensis. Next base: position 1,593 of record NW_027501710.1, read on the forward strand.
CCACGTGTGATTTTATCATAACGAATCACCTGATTCGTTATTTCAAAAGTTAAACGAATCAGATGATTCGTTGCATTGGAGACTGTGCCACATCAAGGTATATAGGGATATGTAAAACCCTTTCGTCTTCACTATTCATCTTTCTTCTCACTTAAGTAACGGAATACTAGCCTATTTTTCTAGAATTTCAAATCTTCATTATATCGTGTTTTGTTCATCACTTCTGATTAATAAGGTAAAGACGATCACAACGTGATGAATTTCGTCAAATTTGATGAAGATTTAATGGGTTAATCAATCGATTTTGTTATCGGTTTTTAAGTTATTACTAAAACCCTTAATTTACCTACGGTATACCATGTTTTGATACAAATGGACAAGATTAATCAGTTCGCGATGTGTTTCCGAGATCCTTGTGATCATTTGTTCGGTTTTACATCGTTGATTATGTTGGAATTGCATTCAGATTGCAATTTTGACCTTTGATGTTCTTGCCAATTTTGACTTGGACTTTAATTATTAAATGATTAAGCCTAAGGACCATTCGTTACGATTATGACGAATTGGAGCTGTTTCGTGTCCAATTCGTTACGTAGATCAAAGGAATCAGGTTATCAATCAATATTTATAACGAATCCGATTTTAATTTGTTATTTATAACAAATCAGACTTTAATTCGTTATACTTTCGTTCATTATTCGTTAGATAGAATTTGTCTTATTTACTTGATAGGGAATTAGCCAATTCGTCATAAGGAATCACCAGTTCGTTATAACGAATTAGCTTATTTAACGAATGACACTTTAAATTATTATAAAATTAATACATTCTAAATTAATTTAATTTGAGTTTAATTTATATTTTTATCTTATAAAATAATTATGTATAATTTTATTTAATTCTTTATTTAACTAGTTCTTAAATATATTTTATTATCAGCTACGGCCGATAATATGATAATATGGATCAGGATCCTCCCGTTGCCGAGCCACAACAACAACAACAGGAACAAGATCGCTCGATACTTCCATATGACAAAATACATAATATTTGTGCCTTCGTTGGTACAAATTTTGCTGACGATAATGTTTTTGGAGAGATGTTGGCGTTTATTCCTCGCACGCGTATTAATTATGATGTTACCGCAAATCCAGACATTCGATTCAGCATTGTATGACAGTTCGGGAATACGCCTCGTTTTGTGGAGACTGAGAACCACTTAGCTTCTGAAGTGAATGCGAGACCAGTTATGATATCAACTAAGATTGTTCGAAGGGTGTTGAGGTTCAGTGATACTATTGATGACCCGAGTGAGTATCACAAAGAGCTGATTAGAGGATTATTTGTTCGTTTGTTCTATGCTGGTGATCTTGAATCGTCCATGTATAACTACGCGTGCCTGTGTCCCACATACAAGTACTTACTTCATGTTCTCATACACTTCCTTGGTGGACGGAAAAGTGGTTTTGACGAATGTTGTATCATGCTTCAATCGGCTTTCGTTGTATCATCTCAAAGAGAATTGTATTGTCTTGAAACGACACAAAAAATTCTTAATGTATCCTCGGTTTATTCAACTTTTCGTTCAGGATGAAATTCGTGATTTGGTGATCGATCCAACATTACTTGAGGATAAATTAAAGTTGGAACACATGACAGCGGATACAATGCGGAGAATGAAACAGTATCGTAATGATCCTCCTCCAAGATTCAAACGTTTGATTGGTCACGTATCCAATGCTGATTATGTATTTCCGTCTAATGATCACTGGATCCATGATGACTCGGATTCTGAGCGTGAAGAGGGTGAAGGTGGGAAAAACGGTGATGATGGTGATGAGGGTGGTAATGATCATCCACAACGTCGTGTGGAGGTTGAGGCAGTTGTTGTTGAAGCTGCTCAACGAAAAAGGAAAGGGAAAGAGTTAGTTGGTGATGGGTCCTCGAAGCGTCGAATGACTACTAGAGCTAGTATTTCGTTTGGAGTCCAGCCTTCAAGGTCATATGTTATCCAAGGACCGGTGGTGCCACGTACTAATAGCACCCCAGAACATACGTTGACAACCACACTCACTTCTGATCCTAGGTTTGGAATGATTCCACAGTCAGTTTTATCTACATTGCCAAGGCCTATGACTGCTACATCGGCGGTTTCACCAACACCGATGATGATGCCACCACCACCTATGGATATTTCATTTATGAGGCTCAATCATCCTCAAGGTCCTGTTCAGCCAATCCCTCCCTCGTTTCATTCCATGACACAAGATCAACCGATGAATGTGCTCTTGAGCTTACTTCATCTTTAAAAAAATCAGATGGCTGCTGATCGTCTGACTCAAGAGCGCCTGATGGATAATCAAAAGAAGATGCTGAGATGTGTCTCTTTCTGCGAAAAGGAGACCAATGCCCTTCGTGAGATTGTTATGCCTCAGGGGGTGAAGATAAAAGAACAAGAGGACAGGATTCTGCAGCTTACATGTAAAGAACATGATTTCAAGAAGCTCAGAAATGATGATGAAGATCCTGATGAGTTAGGTGACGGGGGGTAGTGAGACGAAACAAACTCATGACTCATCCTCCGGTGCAGGCACGAGTGGGGCAGCTGGTAATGTTGATAGTCAGGTGCTCGTTTATTAGGACTCAACGAATGTCAAGCCGATTGAGTCAATAAAGGTTGACACTGTTATATTTGTTGATGAAAAAGGGGTGATCAGAAGCATTGTGAATGCCGATGAGATTGAGGTAGGGTAGCTTGTGGAACGGTCCTTAACACAATAGCATATTTTTATACTACTTGGTTTGAATAAAGATGAGTTGGACGTGTTAGAAACTAAAGAGGATGTGGAAGTTGAGAACGACATAGAAATTCTGAATGATCCATCGAATAAGATTTACACGTCTTTTATTTATGAAGATGAGGAGGTAGAGATTGAGGACGTGATGGCTGAGGACTACCCTGTCTGTTTCAACGATCAAATGTTGATCAGGGTGCTTCGGTATTCACTTAAGAAACTGTCAAACCAGCTAAGAATCAGTTGGGGAAAGAATCAAAGGGCAAAAGTGTTGATACAAGATTTGATTCGAAGACTGATCAATCCATTGCTGATATTCAAGGATGGTTTGCTTGTAGAGATAAGAGAGCTCGTAAGATAATTGATGCTTACAGGTATGTGGAAAAAGAGCTGAAAGTGGAAGCCATTGCACGTGCTCAAGCTAATCAGATGACTTCTTTTAAATTCGTGTCTAAAGTAAGAGGTGATATCATTTCATGGCTTTATGATTCTGATTTAAAGGTCTGTATCATCAAATGGGAGAACGGCACCCAGTATTACAAAAATATTACTGACGTTCTTTCATTACCACGTTAGGATGTTGACACCCTCGCGTGTCGACCTTTTATAAACCGTGACGGGAATCACCAAGCAAGTTGGTTTCACCAACATTTGCTGTTCGAGGTGAACCACGAGTTTAGGTTCTTTAAGCCGCAGATTCCTACCCGTAAACGTATTGAAGAGATTGATCCAAGAACGGGTTGAAGGAAGTTCGTTCTTAAAGTAAAGCCTCCAAAAACTATGAAGCGGGTACCAGTCAAGACGCTGAATCAGCATATGTATTTATCTTTCAACCGCTGTTATTATGACAATCGTACCAGCGAGGCCGTTATTGTGTTGGGTAACGGATTAAAGACAAAGCTGATTAAGATTATTGATCTGATGTGGCTCGTGAACTTGATAGAACCGACAATGATGTGCTGTTCAAGAATAAGATATTAATCGAGGGTCGTGAAGACTATGACTGACCAATGCAGTTTCAACGTTGTATTCGTGTGTGTCATGATCATGGGATTCACAGCTGCAGAGACTGGCAGACGAAGCGCTTCAAATAATTTAAAGACAAAGAGCTTAAGACGAGGGGGTGTCTGTTAGTCCACCGTTTTGCGTCTCGAGTCTTTGTATTTATCCTTTGTATTTATTAATGAAAGAATTATTATTATATTAAGGTAGTTCTTTAAAGTCTATCTAGTTCGTTAAGGATGTTTAACGAACTAGATGCTTAAGTTAATTTCCCTCCTAATTCGTTAAGGATGTTTAACGAATTAGAGGGCAGTTCGTTATGTCTATTTAATGTTTTGTAATGTAACGAAGTGGATCTAGTTCGTTACAGAATGTCTAACGAACTAGAATCCATCTTCTATATATAGAGAATTCCTCCTCTGTTAATTTAAGTTATGAGATTTAACGTATAGAACTGTCGTCCTTTCTCCATATCGATCAACGCTTCCTATATCTAACGTAATACTATTATATATACACATATCTACACCTAATATAACATATAATTAAGAGTAATCATGAACTAGATCCATTAACGGTGTTAGATCTAATAGTTAATCATTATAGATCTGAGTGATTCCGTGGTTTAACAATGTGGATGGTTATAACGAATTAGGATGTTATTTATAACGAATGGGGTTTATTCGTTAAAGTGTAACAAATGACAGATGGGTTAACGCATGTGGATTCTATCTTACGAATTTTGATCATATTAACGTATGGGGATAATGAATGAATCCTCATTCGTTATTGGTTAATGTAAGATATTCCTAATGTATTGGGTACTCTTCTTGTAAATTTTGGCGACATAATTTCCGGCCGACTTTTTACACATATCTACTGGCCGACGGGGAGTCTATGAGTAATTTAAAGAGAGATTGTTTGTAAGTTTTTAAGATTTTTTGTAACAACTTTGGTTTTCATATAATAGATTAAATACCAATACCTGAACCGTTTTCGTTTGTGGATAATTTTAACCAACAAAATATTTCATTTATTGAGTCAATAATATTTTATTATTATTTATTATATTTAATTAATTTTCAAAAAAGAACTTTGAGTTTTATTCAATGTATACCCTAAACATAAGTTTTAACCATTTTTGTATCCATGTATATAGTACAAGGGATAAATTGCAATTCTTTCAATTGTATCATACCAACCCATCAACCCAGACCTATATTTGAACCAACCCATGATCCAAATAAATGTCTTGTACCAAAATCTTCATGTTAATCATGGAATTGATCAGTGTAAATAGTTTATACGTATATTATTACAAACACTTACACAATTAATTTTAAAAATACGATCTACATGATGCAAATTGATATTATTAGCCAAACCGTCTCTAGATAAATTGGGTTTATACTATTACCATTGATAATATTACACTTAAATGTGTATACACCATCTTCTGGACCTCGATAATCAAACCCCTATGGTTAATTATGTTATTGTTGTCTTCTGTTGTTGTTCTTGATCGTATCTATGGCCGTCGGCTGCCGTTCTTCGTCCATCATCCATTAACCCTCTGTTCTGGTAATTAAACATTTTAATATGGTTTCTTGTGATTTAGTTTCAAAATCCCTAATCTTAATTAAACAAAGACATGCCGAATTGATCGATTGTAAATCTAGGGTTCTGCATCAAATTAGGGGTTAATTCAGTTTCTGCATATAAATTATTAATCTCAAATGACTAATAACTGACACCCCAGCACAGCTGGTCTGCAGTGTGTGTGTTCATGTGTGGTGCGGGCCAGGGGTGCAGGTTCGAGCCCCAACTAGCCCACTTTTTGTATATGATGTTTTTAATTTGTTTTAAAGATTTAAAGAGATTTACAAATTAATTATAAATATTATTAATTATGAAACAATGTTATTTTAGCAACCCGACATCTATAAGCTCATGTTTCTTATCAAATTAAATCTCGTTACAAGTTTTCATATGTATGTATGTCTGTATTGTAACATCACGGAAATTTCAAGCCAAAAATGTCAACTTTCCAACGTCTATGGATCAATTCTGCCAAATTCCAAACTCCAAGTTTTAAAAAGAAAATTCTGATTTCTTGTCCTATCGCGATACGCAACGAGACAAAAGACAAGCCCATCGGTATCGCGATGAGGCTTGGTCAAAGCTTCTAGAAGAAGTCAACAGCGATACGCGATCGCTGTTGAACCCAACGTCATTGCGTATCGCGATGACGTGGCCTGACACGTTCTGACACGTGGCACACGGTGGCACCGTCTGCTGCCACGTGTCACCACATGGCAACACGTCCGCCGCGTGGCGACGCATGCCACGTGGCGCCACGTGGTAGGTCTAGTAGACGATTCATCAATCCTACGCGCGCTATGCGACGGGCTTGCCAAGGAACCCCTCGCGTACCGCGATGGGATCCAAAATCAGGTTTATAAATAGCAGGTCCGGGCTTTCACTTTCCACACATCAAATCACACATACTACTCTTTCTCTAACATCTCTCTACACCTCAAAATTCGTACCCTTGATTCATCTGGATAATCATGCCCGATTCCTCGTTTTTCGTGCCATACCCCGATAATCGTGTCCCCACCCGACGATGTTATAATCAAAAATATGTTCTTGTAATGACATCCCGACAAGTGACCTCGTAAAGTGTGCCAACATGGAAAAATATTGGTATATCCCGTTTTGCGTGCCGAAGAGAAGTATTGATCAAAGCGAGAGTTGAAAAGATCAAGAGGAGTCTAGGTGCTGCTCGAGTATCTAGGGGTTTAAAGCCGTATAAGAGGTAGGCATAATGCCCGAATTAAATAGTAATAAAATATTATAAAGGATTGACCCTAAAGTCGTAATTATACTCCATGCTTTAAAGAAAATAAATAACAAAGAAAGAAAGAAAGAAAAGAAATATATATATATATATATATATATATATATATATATATATATATAGAAAAGAGTTCAAATAAAAACAACTGTTTTGTGAGAAGTGTAAGAAGAACTTTAAAATAAAACAAACCACCTAAATATGACACTATACCATGTAAATACCATGTAAATATGAAACAATACAATTATTTAGAAACTACCAATAACAACCACTAGTTTATAGATCCAAGGGCCTAGATCTATTCTTAGTCTTCTCACAAAAATATTATTTTTTACATTAACCATACCCTATATATATATATATATATGTGTGTGTGTGTGTGTGTGTGTGTTTTATAAATATTCTTTGTTATAAATATTATTTAAATATAATGAGTATACTTAAATAATAAAGAAAGAAATACGTTTCTTAAAGAAGAAGAAACGTAGGGTTTTACAAAATAAACTAAATGTTTATGAGATACTTTTAAACTAGAGGTTTTAAAGTAAAAGAGAAGTGAACTAAAGCTTCATCGAGATAAATTAAGACTAAAGGTCTTAAGCCGGATTGTATATCCGACTAACAAATGGTTATACTTGTACTATAGGTGTGAGATAGCAAGGGAAAGACCCTCGGACGGTGTTGAAGCCGATCCCAAAGCGAAAAGGTGAATACGCCCCACTTTTATAAACTTGTTTTCAAACAAATAAACGTGTTATGTGTAAAACTTTAAATGAGATTGAGTGTCTCTAAAAACATTGTAAATAAGAGTATAAGCCTAGCCCTCAGGCTGTGGTATAAGTTTGTCTGGATCCTTAAATATATGGTTAAATGCGGTGGGTACTTCGCACCACGCTTGGTCACGACCTCCAGCCACGATGGGCCGGACCTAAGTTATGTCCGAGTGAGACTGATCATGTGTATATTTATGGTACCTAAGTTATGTCGCAACGTTGCGGTGTTTTGCTGATGTGACCTAGTGTAAAGACTCGAGTTTATAATGATATTGTTTTAACTTAATTATTCTTAAGCCAAGATGGGCCGAGACTTGCGTGGTCTCGAGGGGTGACTAAGTAAAGAAAATATTTTCGCGTTAGCATATTCACCAGCATTCGTTGCTGACGTATTTTATAACATTTTGCAGGTAATCAAGAATAGAACTTGTGAAGACGAAGGGCTTAAGAATCCGATGGCTCGGATAATTTATGTTAAACTTAAATATAACTATATGGTGGTTTTGTAAACTAGAAACAAGTAAACATAAATGGAATTTTTCGTTCCATCTTTTGTGTTGTAAATATTTTATAACTTTGATCCTTATATTTTATAAGACTTCCGCTAATTGAACGTAACTCTGATTTATATACAATTATGGTACCAACTGTTGGGTCGCACTCCTAGGCCTAAGATGGGGGTGTGACAATTTGGTATCATAGCCATCGATCTTAGCGAATTGGGTATCATAAAACAATACCCAAGCTTCGATCTAAGTATATAAATTAATTGATTATTTGAAATAGGGATAAGATAGGCTGGTAAACCTTTTGTTTCCCTCCACATTCTAAATCACCCAAAAATGTCAGATGTCATTCAAAGCTTATATGGAGAGCTTTATGCGCAAGGTTAAAAAAGCCAGAATTGCCGAACCTTTCCCCGAAGACAATATGAGTGACGGTTACTATGAAGCATACTTCGATCAAGATGTAGAACATGACTTAACCAAGCCGGTATACTACCTCGGGAGCAAACATTATCCAATAGACGTACCCGATGGTCCACCGAAACAAATAATTGAACCACCAAGGCACTCAAGCTACCATCCACCAACAATACCCATGTACGAACCCTCTGAAGTACTCACGTACCATCCATCAGAGATCCCCACTTACCAACCATCAGAAATACCGCAATACTACCCAACTGTATAGCTACCAAATCCTCACCCATCCTATGGCTTCCTCTCAAATCAACCAATAAAGGAAGAACCAATATCCCCATCCTCCTAATGGATGCAATGCCACTCTGATCAATGAAGGTGGCATACTGGAAGCTCCACCGCTAACGAAGTCAATTCTCAACCCACCAATGGTGAAGTGCCATCCCGCAAACCAAGAATGAGGGTGATAATGCCCTATAAAAGTTTCAAAACGCCCCCATGATCAATGAGACCACCCATCATATAGAAGAAGAACCTATGGAAGAAGAGGAACCAGAAGAGGAGGAGGACCCCGAAGAAGAGGAGGATCATGAGGAAGAGTCTGAACCGGAATAAGAGCACGCCAATAATTCTAATGAGATATCAACATCAATGGATGAATCTCCCACTTCCCAAAATCCAAGCTACGGTTCTGTGGATCCCTATATCCAATATCTCGAAAATCTCAAGAACCAAGCTTCGTCAAGCTTCCCACCATTCCAAGGAAAAATACCATCATTTGAAGAGCAAGCTGATGAGATCCGAGAACAAAACCAAGCTGCTAAAGCTTTCTTCTACCTTTCATCCGACATGACCGACGTTCCGTATCCAGAACCAAGAAACCACTATGAAATGGTGACATTGGGTTACCGTGACACACCTCCACAATACAGATACCCCAACGAGGTCCCACAGTCGTATGAAGAACACTTGGATCGCGCTCTGCACGAAACAGATGATTGGAGAAAGAAGATGGCCGATGAAGGAAAGAAAAAGAAGAAGATGGGAGAAAAGCGTCTTCACAAGTGCAACAAGCTGACGAAGGTTGTGAGAAAGTTTTTGAAAGACTGAGGCAGTGTTAATGAGGAATGCGAAGAAGAAGTCGTATGTGTAATATAGTTTTGTATGTTATGTGATATATATATGTATAACAAGAACGTTGAAACGTTCTTGAAATAAAGATAGGATGATAAATATATATATCGTTTGATCGATATATATTTATATATATGTATGTAATGTGAAATAAATATATATATATTTTGTGATATATATATATGGATGTATATTAAATTTTTATAATAAAAGAAAACGTTCTTAAAATTTCAGATATAAAAGAAATATTGAATTATGTCTACACAAAGTAATAACAACGAGAATGCATAAAAAGAAGATGAGATAAGAAAGGGAAAGGGGAAAGACCCCATAAATAAACAAGATGAACCAATCCCTGATAAATATATGAGCCAAATACAAAAGATGATTAAGGATGCGGTTAGAGAAGAGTCTACGGCTAGGTCTCAATCGAAAAACTGGAAACATTCTCATTCCGTTAATCCATCTTGAAAATTCGTGAAATCCCGTCAAAAACCGTCTCACATTGAGGAAAGTGTCCATGAGCCTAACGCTGATGGTGGGGTTAGTCAAGGGTTCAAGAAACTCAAGATTAGTGGGTGTTCGTTCGAAGATTTCAAATACTATGGACCGAAGGAGTTCCATGGTGATAAAGGAGCCATCATGTCACACCCGGCCCTAAACGGCGGAAACAGCCGGGTGCGCGCGAGTGGGAATTGATAATCAAGCACGGGTCATTGCAAACATTCAAATAAATTTTCCATTGCGCATGAAATGTCTATTACAAAATACATTACATTGTTTAGAATTACATATAAAAACATCCATATATGAAAAACGTTGAAGATTTCCGCGCCATATCCCCTTACACGGCGGGAACAACCACGCGTGTGGAAGGGATAGAACTAAAATCTTCCAAAAACCATTTTTATAGATGTTCTGCGTGAGGTGCTCTATGTGTGACTCCTTGCGCTACTAATTATCACCTGAAAGACACGCAAAGACATTTGAATCAGTATAAACTGAGTGAGTTCACAAGTTTTGGTGACTTGATAAATCGTATTGCATCATATCCTTGATAAAACCATATTGAAACATATTTCTGATAACATCATTAAAACATAAGCTTGATAAAACCGTCCCGCGGGTTACGCGCGGACATTTCTGAAAACCGTGCTCGTCCATGCAAAGTGGCGCTGCCACTACGAGCTAAAACAATACCGTCCCGCGGGTTACGCGCGGACGTTGTGCTCGGAAAACTAGGCGCTCGTCCGTGCAAAGAGGTGCGACCCCTACGAGCGGGCTTTACAACCAGTAGTACTACCCCATGACCATACTAGGCACTCGTCTATGCAAAGAGGTGCGACCCCTACGAGTGGGTTGATCAAACACAGTAGTCCCTACCCTTAGAGTTCCACTGACGAGTGATCACTGTCTAAAACTTGCGCACTTACATTGAAAACCAAGATAAACACCATAAATAGATAATCGTTTGCATTGCTTGTAAATATACCATGATAAAACATAATTTAAACACGTGTCCCTCGCCCCGAAAACAGTTTAAAAACAGTGGAAATAGGGGCTGTGAGACTCACCTGTGATTCTTGTTAAGTGATGGTTTAGAGAGAGATTAAACGAGATTCGGGTTTCCTGATGTTAGCCTCGAAATTGGAAGTCTAGAATATGTTTAAATAACAAGAAATATGTGTATTAAGACCAAGTAATCGAAGAATATAAGGGCTGGTCAGAAAAGTAAATCTTAAGACTAAAGTTTCGGCTTACCTAGCGATGGATGCTTGGGAGATGGTTAGTGCAGAATTACAGGTTTAAGAGAGGAGTTTGAAGTGTGTTTGTGTGATATTTTTATTCAAGAATTGATACTTATTTATAGGCAAATTCAAGGGAACACAATTCCTTGATTTAGGGGATTGAAATCTTAATAGACTTGGGTGTAATGATGACAAGGTATGGGGTTTATTATTATTTATTTTAGAGATGGGGGTGATGGTCCTAGGGAGTGGTTATAAAGATTCTGATGGATTTGACAGTACATGCAGGACTGTGGTTGGTGAGAGTAGGTGCGGCTGACAGCTGACATTTCGTGTTACAGTATGCTTTTCCTGGTACTGTTGTTAGTGTGCAGTCAAAAGGTAAAAATCTCTGAAACACGCAACTGGTTCTTTCTGGGCGAGGGTAATCCCCTTACATCTGAAGAAGACTAAGTGTTCTGTGCGTGTAGCCTTGCGTGTATAGCCTTCTGCGTGAAGGCCATTCCTTTGAACGTTGTGGGTCCGGCGGCTCCAGTTGGTCTTCGCGCAAGCGTCCTTGTAACGAATCCTGCGCGTATCACTGCGCAGGCGTCCTTATAAGGAATCCTGCGAGTCCATCTGGCTCTGCTGGAACCAGCGTTCTCAGAGTTTATTAACAGGGTGAACTTTTGGATTTAAGCGAAAAGGTGGTTGGTTTCTGTGTAGACGTTCATGCGTAAAGGGTTTAGTTTTAAGGTGTCCCGCGGGGATTCTTCCCGCAGGTGTCGCACATAACTCCTTTTATTAGATGCGGGTAGATGCGTAACCTTCTCGTAGTCAGGGACGTTGAGTTTCATTTGTACATTCTCCATGAGGTCTTGGTATTTCAACATAGTGATCAGTTATGTTGAAGTCAATTCCATCTTGGAGCTTCAAACAAACTAGCTCTCAATGTTCCCTTTTTCCGCGCGCGCATAAATGATTTGGGTCTTAATTAGGAAATTATGATATTGTTTGAACATAGTTTTACTTATTGATTATTGAAGAGGTATGCAACCCAGAAACGACATAAAATTAAGTTATGAAAACACAAAACCTGTGCGCGTGGCGCACATAACATATGCCCGCGCTGATCCTAACAAAGGCGCGCATCGCATCCGCGCTGGCGCATATAACATATGCCCCGCGCTGATCATAACATGCATCGCATCCGCGCATGGCGCATATAACATATGCCCCGCGCTGATCATAACATACATCGCATCCGCGCATGGCGCATATGACATATGCCCCGCGCTGATCATAACATACATCGCATCCGCGCATAACAATCACCTAATAAATAGGTTGATTACTTGGTTTATGGGATTGGGAAATTACCGGGTGTCACATTCTCCCCCTGTTAGGAGAATTTCGTCCCGAAATTTAGGAGGTGTCGTTGGTAGATGCTATTCTTTGGAAGAGGTATGGGTACTTTTTGCGCATTTGGTCTTCTCTTTCCCAAGTGAATTCAGGTCCACGCTTTGAGTTCCATTGAACCTTTACTAACTTGATTCGGCTTCTTCGCAACTTTTGTTCTTTCCAATCGGTTACTGCTATAGGCTCTTCCACGAAGTGTAGCTGTTTGTCGATATGAACCTCGTTCAATGGTAAAATTAACGTTTCATCAGATAAGCACTTCTTGAGGTTGGATACATGAAACGTGTCGTGAACTCCACTAAGTTCGGCGGGTAAATGGAGTTTATAAGCAACTGGACCGATCCTTTCCAGGATCTCAAATGGTCCGATGTATCGCGGATTTAACTTTCCTCGCTTGCCGAAACGGGGGACTCCTTTCCAAGGAGAGACTTTCAAAAGTACTTTATTCCCTACTTGAAATTCCAACGGTTTTCTTCTTACATCTGCATAGCTTTTCTGTCTGTCGCGCGCTGCCTTAAGGCGATCCCGTATCTGGAAAATTTTGTCCGTCGTTTCTTGGATCAATTCTGGACCAGTCATTTGCTTGTCACCCACTTCAGCCCAACACAGCGGGGACCTACACTTGCGCCCATACAAGGCTTCAAATGGCGCAGCCTTGAGGCTTGTGTGATAACTGTTATTGTATGAAAATTCAACCAATGGGAGATGAGTATCCCAGCTACCCCCGAAATCGATTGCGCACGCGCGCAACATATCTTCTAATGTTTGAATGGTTCGCTCGCTTTGTCCATCCGTTTGGGGATGATAAGCCGTACTCATGTCAAGACGAGTACCTAAAGCCCCTTGTAACGATCTCCAAAATCTTGAGGTGAAACGACTATCTCTATCAGAAATGATGGATACCGGAACTCCGTGTTTTGAAACTACTTCTCGAATATACAATCGGGCTAACTTTTCCATCTTATCGGTTTCCTTGATCGGCAGGAAGTGTGCTGACTTAGTTAGCCGGTCTACAATAACCCAAATCGTGTTGTAACCCCCAGGTGTCCTTGGTAGTTTGGTGATGAAGTCCATGGAGATTTGTTCCCACTTCCACATGGGAATTTCTGGCTGTTGAAGCAACCCCGACGGTTTCTGGTATTCAGCCTTCACCTTCGAACACGTCAGGCACTTACTGACATACGTCGCGATGTCGCCCTTAAGATTGGGCCACCAATACAGCGCTTTAACATCTTGGTACATCTTGTCTGCGCCAGGATGTACGGAATACCGCGTTTTGTGAGCTTCGTTTAACACTTGCTCGCGCAATCCTCCTTTGAGAGGGACCCATATGCGGTTAGCAAAATATCGAGTATCGTTCTCTTTGAGCTCCAAATTCTTAATCATACCCCCAAGGGATTCGTTCTTGACAAACTCTGATTTCAAGGCTTCTTGTTGAGCTTCTCGGATGCGGGTAGTGAGGTCTGCGCGAATGGTCATTCTTAGAGCCTTAACTCGTAGCGTCTTTGCTCGCTCTTTCCTACTTAAAGCATCTGCTACCACATTCGCCTTTCCAGGATGATACTTTATTTCACAATCATAATCATTCAATAATTCAACCCATCTTCGTTGCCTCATGTTTAAATCCTTTTGATCAAATATATGTTGAAGGCTCTTGTGATCCGTAAAAATCAAACACTTTCAAATATATGTCGTCCGTCCCCTCGAGTAGCGACAAAATTGGCGCACTACATAACTTTTGCTTTAACATTTGAAACGCTGCTTCCTGGTTTTCGCCCCAAACAAACTTCTTATCTTTCGGAGTTAGCGCAGTCAGAGGTAAAGCTATCTTGGAGAAGTTCTCAATGAAACGTCGATAGTAGCCAGCTAGTCCTAGGAATTGCCTCACCTCAGTTGGTGTTTTTGGCGCTTCCCAATTCTAGATGGCTTTGACCTTGGAAGGATCGACGTGTATTCCTTTCTCGTTTACAACGTGACCGAGAAAGTGAACCTCTCTAAGCCAAAACTCACATTTAGAAAACTTTGAATACAACTTTTCTTTCTTCAGCATTTCCAAAATTAATCTCAGATGTTGTTCATGCTCAGCTCTGGTTCGGGAGTAAACCAGAATATCATCTATAAACACAATCACAAACTTATCCAAGTATGGTTTGCACACACGGTTCATCAGATCCATGAATACAGCCGGCGCATTAGTTAGCCCGAAAGGCATCACTAAGAACTCATAATGGCCGTATCTAGTTCGGAAGGCTGTCTTCGGCACGTCTTCCTCATGGACCCTAAGTTGGTGGTAACCTGACCGTAGATCTATCTTCGAGTAATAACTGGATCCCTGCAACTGATCAAATAAGTCGTCAATCCTCGGTAAGGGGTACCGATTCTTGACTGTCAGCTTGTTCAGTTCCCTGTAGTCAATACACATTCTAAATGAACCATCCTTCTTCTTCACGAAAAGCACTGGAGCTCCCCAGGGTGAAAAGCTTGGGCGTATGAAACCCTTATCCAATAGTTCCTGCAACTGATTGGATAGCTCTTGCATCTCGGATGGAGCTAGTCGATAAGGTGCTCGAGCTACTGGTGCAGCTCCTGGAACCAAGTCGATTCGAAACTCGACTTGTCGCGGTGGCGGTAATCCGGGCAGATCTTCAGGGAAAACTTCCGGAAATTCGCGCACCACTGGTATGTCTTCAATCTTTCGTTCATCTCCTTTCTTCTCTACTACGTGCGCCAGGAAGGCGTAGCATCCTTTCCTCAGGCACTTGCGCGCCTTTTGACACGAAACGAGTTTTGTCGCAACTCCACTTCTTTCCCCTTGAATTACCATGGTTTCTCCGCTCAACAGTGGGATCCGAACCTGCTTCCCATGGCAAATAACTTCCACGTGGTTCTCGACTAACCAATCCATGCCTACCACAATGTCAAAGCTTACCAAGTCTATTGGCAATAAGTTAATATTGAATCCGTGACCTCCCATGACCAATACACATTGCTCAGTCCTCTCGTTCGCGCGTATCTGCCTACCATTGGCTAGTTCTATAGTATAAGGCGTGTCTAGCCTACTGGTTGCTAGGCCTAGGGAGTTTTTAAACTCAGTGGATATGAAACTTAGGTCAGCGCCAGTATCAAATAAGACAGATGCGAAATGATCGTTAAGTAGAAACGTACCGGTCACCACATTTGGTTCTTCTTTTGCTTCGCCCGCGCCGATCTCAAAGGCTCTCCCGCGAGCTTGGTTTCTCTTTTGCGGGCAATCCCGACTGAAATGTCCTGGCTTCCCGCATGCGTAACAGTTGTCGTTTGCTCCAGCTTCCTTATGGCAGTTTATCGCCTTGTGCCCTGGTCTGCTACATTTGGCGCATACGATGCTTGCGCATTCACCCTCGTGGTGATACTTGCATCTGCTGCACCATGGGTGAGGCCCATTGTACCCTTTCCGTGATGGCTCCAGGGCTTGTATCGCGTAAGCCCTTACGCTCTCCTGTTTCTTGAATGGTGGTTGCTTGGAGTCGGACCCTCGATGGTGAGAGTTCCATTTTCTCTTGGGGTCAGAGGTTCGCTGCTCGTTCCCGCGCGAGGTCAACATGCCCGCACGGACCGTATCTCTTGTAAGAGTGATGGCCCGCGCCACTGCCTCATCAAAGGTTGGAGGCGCTGCGGCATTGAGCGGAACCCTGATAACATGGGGTAACCCAAAGATATACCTCTCGATCTTTTTCTCCTCCGTGTTCGCCATATCCGGCACCATCTGGCAAAGTTCGTTGAATCGGTTGTTGTAGGCGTCGATATCAGTTCCTATCATGGTGTGATTCCAAAATTCCTGCTGTAGACTCTGAATTTCGGCGCGAGTGCAGAACTTTTTCATCATCATTTCCTTCAGCTCCTCCCAGGTCTTGTGGAGAGCAACTTCTCGTCCCAATGTTTTCACTTGAAGCTTCCACCAAGACGAGGCCGCTTCTTGAAACATGCAGGTCGCGTAAAGGACCTTTTGATTTTCACTACACCCGCTAATGGAGAGAACTGTCTCCATTTTGTCGATCCAGTTGTAGAGCCCAATGGCCCATTCGGTGCCCTTGAATGGCCAAGGCTTACAGGCCATAAATGTCTTATAGGAGCATCCTTTATCCAAAGCTCCTGATTCGGGTTCTGGGGTTTCGGTCTCTTGACGACCCTGACTTGATTCGGCCTTGCTGGCCTCATGCGTTGCGATCGCCTGCGCGATTATTTCTGCGAGTTCCTCGGGTGTCATAGTAATTCCCTTGGCTCTGGTTGGAGGCATTCTCGTTTTTCTTAAAAGAGAACGAAAATATATCAAACTTAGCGCATGTACCCTGAGCACATAATGTTCTTATCCTTAGTGTTCACTAGACATTGTGTGACCCGTGTTCCTAATTGTGTGTGTGGTTTTTCTTTTGAAAATATTTTCTTTGCAAAATATTTCATGCGATTCCCCTACGGTTATAGTCTAGGTTAAAACTTCTTTCCTAGTTCGCTGTAACCAGTGCTCTGATACCAATCTGTCACACCCGGCCCTAAACGGCGGAAACAGCCGGGTGCGCGCGAGTGGGAATTGATAATCAAGCACGGGTCATTGCAAACATTCAAATAAATTTTCCATTGCGCATGAAATGTCTATTACAAAATACATTACATTGTTTAGAATTACATATAAAAACATCCATATATGAAAAACGTTGAAGATTTCCGCGCCATATCCCCTTACACGGCGGGAACAACCACGCGTGTGGAAGGGATAGAACTAAAATATTCCAAAAACCATTTTTATAGATGTTCTGCGTGAGGTGCTCTATGTGTGACTCCTTGCGCTACTAATTATCACCTGAAAGACACGTAAATACATTTGAATCAGTATAAACTGAGTGAGTTCACAAGTTTTGGTGACTTGATAAATCGTATTGCATCATATCCTTGATAAAACCATATTGAAACATATTTCTGATAACATCATTAAAACATAAGCTTGATAAAACCGTCCCGCGGGTTACGCGCGGACATTTCTGAAAACCGTGCTCGTCCATGCAAAGTGGCGCTGCCACTACGAGCTAAAACAATACCGTCCCGCGGGTTACGCGCGGACGTTGTGCTCGGAAAACTAGGCGCTCGTCCGTGCAAAGAGGTGCGACCCCTACGAGCGGGCTTTACAACCAGTAGTACTACCCCATGACCATACTAGGCACTCGTCTATGCAAAGAGGTGCGACCCCTACGAGTGGGTTGATCAAACACAGTAGTCCCTACCCTTAGAGTTCCACTGACGAGTGATCACTGTCTAAAACTTGCGCACTTACATTGAAAACCAAGATAAACACCATAAATAGATAATCGTTTGCATTGCTTGTAAATATACCATGATAAAACATAATTTAAACACGTGTCCCTCGCCCCGAAAACAGTTTAAAAACAGTGGAAATAGGGGCTGTGAGACTCACCTGTGATTCTTGTTAAGTGATGGTTTAGAGAGAGATTAAACAAGATTCGGGTTTCCTGATGTTAGCCTCGAAATTGGAAGTCTAGAATATGTTTAAATAATAAGAAATATGTGTATTAAGACCAAGTAATCGAAGAATATAAGGGCTGGTCAGAAAAGTAAATCTTAAGACTAAAGTTTCGGCTTACCTAGCGATGGATGCTTGGGAGATGGTTAGTGCAGAATTACAGGTTTAAGAGAGGAGTTTGAAGTGTGTTTGTGTGATATTTTTATTCATGAATTGATACTTATTTATAGGCAAATTCAAGGGAACACAATTCCTTGATTTAGGGGATTGAAATCTTAATAGACTTGGGTGTAATGATGACAAGGTATGGGTTTATTATTATTTATTTTAGAGATGGGGGTGATGGTCCTAGGGAGTGGTTATAAAGATTCTGATGGATTTGACAGTACATGCAGGACTGTGGTTGGTGAGAGTAGGTGCGGCTGACAGCTGACATTTCGTGTTACAGTATGCTTTTCCTGGTACTGTTGTAAGTGTGCAGTCAAAAGGTAAAAATCTCTGAAACACGCAATTGGTTCTTTCTGGGCGGGGGTAATCCCCTAACATCTGAAGAAGACTAAGTGTTCTGTACGTGTAGCCTTGCGTGTATAGCCTTCTGCGTGAAGGCCATTCCTTTGAACGTTGTGGGTCCGGCGGCTCCAGTTGGTCTTCGCGCAAGCGTCCTTGTAACGAATCCTGCGCGTATCACTGCGCAGGCGTCCATATAAGGAATCCTGCGAGTCCATCTGGCTCTGCTGGAACCAGCGTTCTCAGAGTTTATTAACAGGGTGAACTTTTGGATTTAAGCGAAAAGGTGGTTGGTTTCTGTGCAGAAGTTCATGCGTAAAGGGTTTAGTTTTAAGGTGTCCCGCGGGGATTCTTCCCGCAGGTGTCGCACATAACTCCTTTTATTAGATGCGGGTAGATGCGTAACCTTCTCGTAGTCAGGGACGTTTAGTTTCATTTGTAGATTCTCCATGAGGTCTTGGTATTTCAACATAGTGATCAGTTATGTTGAAGTCAATTCCATCTTGGAGCTTCAAACAAACTAGCTCTCAATGTTCCCTTTTTCCGCGCGCGCATAAATGATTTGGGTCTTAATTAGGAAATTAGGATATTGTTTGAACATAGTTTTACTTATTGATTATTGAAGAGGTATGCAACCCAGAAACGACATAAAATTAAGTTATGAAAACACAAAACCTGTGCGCGTGGCGCACATAACATATGCCCGCGCTGATCCTAACAAAGGCGCGCATCGCATCCGTGCTGGCGCATATAACATATGCCCCGCGCTGATCATAACATGCATCGCATCCGCGCATGGCGCATATAACATATGCCCCGCGCTGATCATAACATACATCGCATCCGCGCGTGGCGCATATGACATATGCCCCGCGCTGATCATAACATACATCGCATCCGCGCATAACAATCACCTAATAAATAGGTTGATTACTTGGTTTATGGGATTGGGAAATTACCGGGTGTCACACATCACAACCGTGAGGTGGCTTGAGGAGATGGAAACTATTGTGATAATGAGCAAGTATTCCAATGAAGAAAAGATTCAATATTCTGTCATTAAGTTCAAGGGAGAAGCGCTAGAATGGTGGAACACACTAACTTTGAGTAAAGGAAGGGAGGTCATATACAACATGACTTGGAACGAGTTTAAGGAGTTGTTGATGGCGAAATATTTTCCGATGCACGAGACGGACCAAATTCAAACTAAGTTTTTGACTCACAAGGTTGTTGGAACGAATCTTCGTGAGTATAACATGAAATTCCACGAATACTGTCGTTTGGTTCCCCAGCTGGTTACCCCCGAATCGAGCAAAGTTACACGTTATTTTTGGGCACTACCACGAGAGATTCGTTACATGTTAGGTCACACTTACCACAAATTGCTGACTCCGCGATGGAGTTGGCTGGGTACTTGATGGACGGAATGATCCACAATAAGGAAGAGGATAAGAAGATTGTAACAACACATGACTCGAGGAAAGGAGGAGACACCCGTTTCAAGGATAAGGGAATTGACCAAGGAAGGTCTGGCTTCAACCCCAGCATTCTGCAATGCAAAGTTTACAAGAAATATCATAGGGGTAAATGTAATTTCTTTCCACAAGTCTTTGAATCATGTCGTAGACCCGGCCACGCAATGGCCGATTGTTGGAAGAAGAAGATGACCTGCTACAACTATAAAGAAATGGGACATCTAAGCTTTGAATGCCCTAAGAACAAGCCCGCGGTTGGTGCTGCGGGAGGTAGCGGTCAAAAGAATTAGCCTAAGAAGGGCAATGCAATAGTTTTCATCCTAGATACAAAGAAAGCGGCCGACTGCCGGAAACCGTTACGGATACGTTCCTTATTAACAATCCTTATGCTAGAGTTTTGTTTGATTCAGGAGCCAACTTAAGTTTTATAGATTATAAATTTTGTTGTCTATTAAACAAACCTTTAATCAAACATAATAAAACTATAAACATCAAGACCGCTAGTGGCGAAATTGTTAAAATCTCTGAAGCCCTAGAAAACGGAAAAATCTTATTAGCCAGTTACGTTATGCCTATTCAATTGTTACCTATGACTCTTGGGGGTTTTGATGTTGTATTGGGTATGGATTGGCTATCCGACAACCATGCTCGTATCCTTCGCAATAGCAAGACCGTTGAACTTCAATCCCCGGATAAACGAACTATTCGAATTGAAGGGGATAAAGACGCTGGCCAAGTTAGCCTAATCTCTATGATAAGGGCTAACAAATGTTTAAATCAAGGATGCTTAGCATTCATGGCCTACGGCACCAAAGAATCAAAACCTTAAGAAATCAAAAACGTTCCTATTGTTTCCGACTATGTCGATTTCTTTCCCGACAAACTTCCTGGAATCCCTCCCAATCGTGAAGTGGAGTTTAGGATCGATCTTATTCCCGGTACTGCTTCGATCACCAAAGCTCCGTATCGCCTCGCGCCAACCGAGATGAAAGAACTGAAGAAACAACTTGACGAACTTCTCGAGAAAGGATTCATACGACCAAGTTCATCATCATGGGGAGCGCCGATACTTTTCGTCAAAAAGAAGGATGGATCCATGCAAATGTGCATCGACTACCGAGCTCTCAACAAAGTTACAATCAAGAATCATTATCCACTCCCTCGAATTGATGATATTTTCGACCAACTTCAAGGTGCTAGCTTCTTTTCTAAAATCGATCTTTGGTCCAACTATCACCAACTCAAAGTCCAATCTGAGGATATCACGAAAACTGCTTTTCGAACAAGGTATGGACATTATGAGTTCACGGTCATGCCGTTTGGACTTACTAATGATCCAGCCGCGTTCATGGACATGATGAATCGTATTTGCAAGCCTTACTTGGATAAATTTGTGATCGTATTCATCGACGACATATTAATTTATTCTTAGTCCAAGGATGAACATGAAGTCCATCTTCGAACTCTTCTTGAAATTCTTAGAACCAAGAAGTTGTATGCTAAATTCTCAAAATGTGAATTCTAGTTACACGAGGTACAATTCCTTGGACTTATCATTAACATCAACGGTATTCAAGTTGATCCCGCTAAGATTGAAGCTATCTCTAAGTAGGAGATCCCAAAATCGCCAACCGAGATTAGATGTTTCTTAGGTTTGGCCGGCTGTTACCGTAGGTTCATTGAAAATTTCTCTCGTATAGCCGTTCCCCTAACTTTTTTAACTCGTAAGAACATCAAATATGAATGGGGAAAGAAGCAACAAGAGGCGTTTGATATACTTAAACAAAAACTCACACAAGAACCTATACTGGCCTTGCTAGAAGGTACTGAGGACTTTTGTGTATTTAGCGACGCATCTCATTCTAGTTTGGGATGTTTACTAATGCAAAGAAAGAAAGTGATCGCATACGCCTCTCGTCAACTCAAAGTAAATGAAAAGAACTACACAACTCACGATCTAGAGTTAGGAAACATAATCTTTGCACTTAAGATATAGAGGCACTATCTCTATGGAGTAAGATTTACCGTGTACATTGATCATAAAAGCTTAAAGTATATCTTTGATCAAAAATATCTCAACATGCGCAAACGACGCTGGATGGAGACTCTCAACGACTACGACTGCGAGATAGTCTATCACGAAGGTAAAGCCAACGTTGTGGCTGATGCCTTGAGTCATAAAGAGAACGAAAAGCCAAAAAGAGTCCGAGCGTTGAGGCTAGAACTCCAAGTCGACCTTCTCGAGAAAATAAAATCTGCCCAAATTCAAACGATCGCGGAAAACCAAATCTCCGAAGAAAAACGTAACGGCACCATTGACTCGCTAGTCAAGGGTGACGATGGTATCCTAAGACTCGGCAATAGAATTTGGGTACCAATCGTTGGGGACTTGCGCGAGAAAATTTTGAATGAGGCTCACAAATCCAAGTATATGATGCATCCCGGAAGTGACAAAATGTACCATAACCTCAAAGAAAAATATTGGTGGAATGGAATGAAAAGGGATGTCGCTTCGCATGTCGCGAAATGTTTAACATGTCTGAAAGTCAAGGCTGAACACCAAATGCCTTCGGGATTGCTTCAGCAACCTGAACTTCCTGTATGGAAGTGGGAGTTAATAACCATGGATTTCATAACCAAACTCCCAAAGACGACTCGCCAAAACAATGATATATGGGTAATTGTGGACCGTTTAACAAAGTCGGCACACTTCATAACCATCAATGAGTCGTATTCAATGGACAAACTAGCGCGTATTTATGTGAATAACATTGTTTCTTTACATGGAGTACCATTATCAATAATCTATGATCGAGACAGCCGTTTTACGTCTCACTTTTGGAAAAGCTTCCAACAAGCGTTAGGCATAAAGATCCACCTTAGCACCGCCTATCATTCACAAACCGATGGGCAAAGAGAAAGGACGATTCAAACATTGGAAGATATGCTCCGCGCTTGTGTGATTGACTTAGGTGGAAGTTGGGATGACCACGTACCCTAATAGAGTTCTCGTATAATAATAGCTATCACATGAGTATTCAAGCCGCACCATTCGAGGCGTTATATGGCCGTAAGTGTAGAACGTCTGTTTGCTGGTCTGAAACCGGAGACAATCAATTATCTGGACCTGAGATAGTCCAAGAAACCACCGAAAAAATTCTTTAAATCCGAGAACGACTTAAGATGGCACGTGATCGCCAAAAGAGTTACGCCGATGTCCGTCGTAAGCCGTTAAGAGTTAAATATTGGTGATAAAGTTATTTTGAAAGTCTCGCCATGGAAAGGCGTAATTCGTTTCGGCAAGAAATGAAAGTTAAGTGCTCAATTCGTTGGACCCTTTGAGGTACTTGAACGAATTGGTACCGTCGCATATCGTTTGCGAATACCCGAGGAAATGCAAGGGATAACGACGTGTTCCATATCTCGAATCTGCGTAAATGTTTAGCCTATGAATCTCTTTCAATGCCGTTAAAAGATGTTGAAATTAATGAAAACTTAAAATTCGTAGGACATCCAATCCAAATAGAAGATTCAAAACTAAAGAAACTCAATAGACGAACCTTGAAAATCGTGAAAGTAAAATGGGACTCGCGAAGAGGACCCTAGTATATTTCGGAACTCGAGTCAGAAATGAGGAAGAAATACCCCCACTTGTTCTTGTAAAGCAATCTCGAGGACGAGATTTATTTCAAGGTGGGGAAGATGTAACATCACGGAAATTTCAAGCCTAAAATGTCAACTTTTCAAAGTCTAGGGATCAATTCTGCCAAATTCCAAAATCCATGGTTGAAAAAGAAAATTCTGATTTCTTGTCCTCTCGCGATACGCTACGAGACAAAAGACAAGCCCATCACGTATCGCGATCAGGCTTGGTCAATGCTTCTGGAAGAAGTCAACAGCGATACGCGATCACTGTTGAACCCAACGTCATCGCGTATCGCGATGACTTGGCCTGACACGTTGTGCCACGTGGCACACGGGGCACCGTCTGCCGCCACGTGTCACCACGTGGCAACACGTCCGCCATGTGTCGCCACGCGGTACAACGCCTGCCACGTGTCGCCACGTGGCAGGTCTAGTAGACAATTCATCAAGCCTAGGTCCCGCAACGCGACGGGCTTGCCAAGGAACACATTGCGTACTGCGATGGAATCCAAAATCAGGTCTATAAATAGTAGGTCCGGGCTTTCACTTTCCATACACCAAATCACACATACTACTCTCTTTCTAACATCCCTCTGCACCTCGATAATCGTGCCCGATTCCTCGTTTTCCGTGCCATACCCCGATAATCGTGACCCCACCTGACGATGTTATAATCAAAAATATGTTCTTATAATGGCGTCCCGACAAGTGACCTTGTAAAGCGTGCCGACGTGGAAATATATTGGTATATCCCGTTTTGCGTGCCGAAGAGAAGTATTGATCATAGCGAGAATTGAAAAGATCAAGCAGCGTCGAAGTGCTGCTCGACTATCTAGGGGTTTAAAGCCGAATAAGAGGTAGGCATAATGCCCAAATTAAATAGTAATAAAATATTATAAAGGCTTGACCCTAAAGTCGTAATTATACTCGATGCTTTAAAGAAAATAAATAATAAAGAAAGAAAAGAAATATATATATATCTGTGTGTGTGTGTGTGTGTGTGTGTGTTGTATAAATATTCTTTGTTATAAATATTATTTAAGTATAATGAGTATATTTAAATAATAAAGAAAGGAATATGTTTCTTAAAGAAGAAGAAACGTAGGGTTTTACAAAATAAACTAAATGTTTATGAGATACTTTTAAACTAAAGGTTTTTAAGTAAAAGAGAAGTAAACTAAATATTCGTCGAGATAAATTAAGACTAAATGTCTTAAGCCGGATTGTATATCCGACTAACAAATGGTTATACTCGTACTATAGGTGTGAGATAGCAAGGGAAAGGCCCTCGGACGGTGTTGAAGCCGATCCCAAAGTGAAAAGGTCAATACGCAAACAAATAAACGTGTTATGTGTAAAACTTTACATGAGATTGAGTGTCTCTAAAAACATTATAAATAAAAGAATAAGCCTAGCCCTCATGCTGTGGTATACGTTTGTCTGGATCCTTCCATATGTGGTTAAATGCGGTGGGCACATCGCACCACACTTGGTCACGACCTCCAGCCACGATGGGCCGGACCTAAGTTATGTCTGAGAGAGACTAATCATGTGTAAATTTATGGTACCTAAGTTATGTCGAAACACTGTGGTGTTTGGCTGAGGTGACCTAGTGTAGAGACTCGAGTTTATAATGATATTGTTCAACTTAATTATTCCTAAGCCAAGATGGGCCGAGACTTGCGTGGTCTCGAGGGGTGACTAAGTAATGAAAATATTTTCGCGTCAGCATATTCACCACCATTCGTTGCTGACGTATTTTATAACATTTTGCAGGTAATCAAGAATAGAACTTGTGAAGACGAAGGGCTTAAGAATCCGATGACTCGGATAATTTTTGTTAAACTTAGATATAACTATATGGTGGTTTTGTAAGCTAAAAACAAGTAAACCTAAATGGAACTTTTTGTTCCATATTTTGTGTATTTATGTATGTATGTATGTATGTATGTATGTATGTATGTATGTATGTATGTATGTATGTATGTATGTATATATTATAGGTATATCTTAATAATAATAAATCATCATTAGTTTATTAAAACCCGACATCATTATTGGTATTTTCTCATTGTTGAACGTCTTTGCAATAGTAATAACAATAGAAATCCATCGTTCAATCAATGCATTCCAATCAAACATGTTCAAATCACATGGAAACTCTAACTTGTTATACGTATTATATCACGTATAATTAATTAATATTATATTATTTAACTAGGAATCCTTGGTTCATCAAGTCAGGTGAGTAATCACTCCCCTATTTTACTTATTCTCAATGATTTGGGTACTTATGCGACCTTCTATCAAACATCAATTTTTTTTGCGTTGTACTATCAAATACAAAATGTTAATATTTGTGTTGTGTATCAATTGAATGACTACTCTCTACTTGTCATTTGCTTATGTGTTTATTTAACGCATTGACGTGATGTTGAAGACTCACTCAAAAATAAACCAAATACAACTAAATAGATAGAAGTAAGTGGGTGTCAAGCACAGAGAATTTGTGGAATGTGTGTTTACATAGCTTTAATAGACAACTAATTAAATTAAACTAAATTGCAAAAAAATAATTTCAGATTTTGATTGACTGGAATTGATTACTAGAAGAAATTAAATAAATTGAGAAAAACAATTAAGATTGATAAACTGATTAGGAACAAGAGACCATCTTATATTTCAGGTTTAAATCAACACAATGTTCATGCTTTCTAGAAAGAACCACATAGACATAGTTCATGTTTGATTACTTGTTTGTAATAAAAGGGAGCTAAGTACCTGGATTAATATAATGCAAGGTTGTTACTCAATATTCAATCAACTAACATTCAACCCTAATTCCTCCCATGATATCCCGATTGCCGATGGCACCAAGAACGTAAGATTTGGATTATGATCAAACACAAGCAACAATTTACAAACAATTATTCAAACACCATAACAGCCAAACAAATATTGAAAAGTCATTATTCTAGAAATTCAAGCATTACCAGTGTATCAATTAAACCTTACATCCAAGATGACCATCAACAGAATTAGCCACTCATGGTTTTTTAAATCATCATCACTTCAATTATGTTAATCATAGAAATCAAAGACCAAAACAATTTACTACAATCACCCATAATAGTGTTTCGCACTCCAAAATTCGCCCAAAATCATTCCCAAATTAAAAGTATATGAAAAGTCTCCCCAAAATGGAATAAAAACAAGCCAAAATTCGGCAGTTTCAAGTCGAACCATGGTCCACGGTGCCCACTGTGGGCCACAGTTAAGGAAAAGCTAATGGCAAGGTAAGCTCTGTGAATTTGGGTTCAAGTTGACCGTGGCCCATGGTCTGGACCGTGGGCCACGGTGGTCTTCAATTCAGCACCTTCAGTTTTGTCTATTTTGGTCCCTCTCGCCTCTCTGGTTCAAGTTGGGTTCAAGTTGACCGTGGCCCATGGTCTGGAACGTGGGCCACGGTGGTCTTCAATTCATTACCTTCTATTTTGTCTATTTTGGTCCCTCTCGCCTCTCTGGTTCTTTCGGTTTCCTCCTTGTACGCCATAGTTGCTCCGGAACCTCCTTTTAACCTGCATTTGACCATACAACCATAGTTATCTAGTTCCATGAAATTAAAACTTAATACATAGGTTTTTGTTGGGCTAAACTTTGTGTTGTTTGTATTGTTTGGGCTTGCATTGTAAACCGAGATCATTATGGGCTTCCATGAAACTAAAACTTAATACATAGGTTTTTAAGCTTTAGTTAATATATAAACAATGTATCTATGTCATTATGGCATGCGTGTTTTTGTATAAGGTTGGACGAAAATGAGAGAACCAGTAACAGAAATTGTAATCATCAGTGCTTAAGCACTTGACGTTGAATAAACGTGTGTTTTTGAAGCATTCTTATTGTGTTCATTATTATTCTTGAATCGTCCTATTGTTATATTTCGCCTAACAACAGGATTTGGTTGATATCATATTGAAAGATCCGTCTAGGGACTTACAATTGGTATCAGAGCCTATTGACCTATTCTAGGATTGGTTGTGATATTAAGGATTCAAGATTTGTTCTTAAGCGTGGCTGTGGTGTTTGATTTTCCGATGACATACTCATTCGAGGTGGAAGGAGATATCATGGGATAGAGATTGAGTTAATTTTGGTCAAAATTCAAATCTCACAAATTTCAGGATTTATTTGCTACCAAAACTACTCGATCAAAGCTGGAAAAGGGTTCTCGGCTGATTCTTGATCATTTTCGGGCACTATTTAGTGTTTTCGGGTATCACTTGATCGTTTTTGGAATATTTTGATTGTTCTTGGGACCATTTAAGGGTTTTCGGCCAACATTTTGAGTTCTCAGTGGATTTCACTGGTACTCGGTCTAGTTCTCGGGTTCTCACTAATATCTTGAGATCTCAGTTAAGTTCTTGGGTTCTCGGTCAGGTTCTTGTATCTTAATCTGGGTTCTCGATCAACTTCAGGGCCTGGACTTTGGTGGATCCTAGTTTTTTGTTTTTGGTTTCTATATTTGGGCTTGTTCTGTAGGGTCTAATCTCTAGACTTACTGTTGGACTAAAAACTTGGACCATTACCTTGGACTTTTGTTTAAAATGGACCAATTAACTAATACTTCATCAAATGCTGCTCTACTTCAACAATTGGACTCCATCATGGGAACTGCTACTTTTGTTCCCCGTTTATTGTCTCATGAGGGGTTTTTCGAGTGGAAGTTCATATTTGAAAAATATGTGAAAATGAAAGATGAGTAGAATTGGAAGAGCATCGTTCGGGGTCCTCAAGTTACCACTTATCAACGAATAATTCTGATTAGGTGGTAGTGAAGCTTGTCGAATTGTATGTTGAAAAGATTGAATTGGATGAAAAGGCTATTGCTACCTTAACTAAAGAACTTTCACCTGAAAATTGCCTTGGAATTTAGACAGTTGCAGTCTACTAAGGCTCTATGGGAAGCCCTTATTGAAGTGTATGCGGGAAATGAGGACATGAGAAGAAGCCGAAAAAATCTATTACGAAAAAATTTTAACATGTTTAATCATGTTTTGGGAGAGTCTTTGGAAACACAACTGCAGAGATTTATATCACTAATCACTGAAATGCTATCCGAAAACACCAACATGAGACAAATAATAAGTTGGTCAACTCCCCGCCTTAAAGCTGGGATATGAATGTTGTTATGATTAAGAAGACAAAGGATCTTGTCAGGCTAAATTTATCAGAATTAATCGCAATCATTAGATCATGTGACATGGATGATAAGAAGCGTGCCATAAATAATGCCAATTATTACAATGCGGCCGGCTACAATGTTGCCGCTAATAATGCTCTTTTGCCAGAAGACAACTTCTCTATGTTAAAGTCCTCTCAGGGTCAGTATGCTCTGCCATAGCAGTCTCAAAATAATTTCTCAATGTTTAAACCTGCTCAAGGTTAATTCACCCAGTCACCACCACAGCCAACTCATGTGTTCTTTCAACAACCTGTTCAACAACCTGCCTCTGCTACTAAGCCCCAGCCAACTACTGCATCCTCCAGTCAGTATTCCACTCAGATTCCCACTATCTTAACGGAGACTCAAGTATACATTGCCTTGATGGCAGGTTTCATGAATTCCTATAACGTTTTTCTTGCTGGAGATCTTGTTCAACCAGTTGACCCGGCTGAGCTTGATGAAATACATCTTGATATTGTAGAGGAAATGGATATCTCCTGGTAAATAGCCATGGCAATGTTTAGAGCAAAAAATTTTATCAAAAGAACAAGTAGAAATAATTGGAATGTTCCAGCAATTCAAAAGGTGGGATTTAACAAAGATACTCTGAGGTGCTACAATTGTTGTGAGCCGGGTCATTTCGCTCATGAAGGCACGAACCAAAATAAGGAGGGAAACAGAGAAATGACACTGGTTCCGGTAAGCAATGCAAGAGGAGAAAATAGAGCTGCTTCAAATGAATGTGAGCGGGAATTGGTGGCTCAATAGTTTTCTTGGAATGACCAGATAGATGGCAGCTCTCAACATCTGCAATCGGACTGCCAACTTTTCCGGATTGATGTTGCTGAAGAAGAAAATGACGCTTAAGTTCAAGTTAAGGATCATTAATTATCCATCATGGATTTCACTTCTCCCAGCTCATCCGAGGTAAGTCTTGAATTATGTTCTCAATCTTGTGTTAATAAGGTTGATTTATATAATTCTCACAATAGTGATCTAATTGAGGGAATAAAACACGAAAACTTCACTCTTAAGAAATTCGAAATGGCCAAAGGATTTTTCTAAACCTCAATCCGACATTAGCATAAAATGTTGTCACCACTTAGATGATAAATAGAAAATTGTTGAATTAACCACCGAATTAGAAGTTTCTAAGTTGGAGATTGCTAACTTAACTAATAAATTTGAAAATGATGAATTTAATTTTAAGAAATTCGATGTCTCTAGTGTTGTTGTTGAGTCCATGATTGAAAAACAACTAAAATGGAAAGAAAACAAGGGTGAGGGTATTGGGTACAGTGTGGTTCCCCCACCATATAATGACAACTACATTGGAATTCCTCTTACCAAAGAAGAGGAAGAAATAGAAAATTTTATTCAGTATGGTAAACCAGCTAAAAATTATAAAGGTTCTCTTGGTTCAACAAAAGCTACTGGATCAACCTCAAGGGTGAATGATACTAATGTGTTTGCTTCACATGCAGATGAAGTAATTGTTGAGGATTGGACTGATGAGGATGATGATTTACCTGCTTTGAACAATAAAGACATTAATTCTAATGTTCATTTAAATTTGCCTGTTTTGGATTCTATTGCTTCAAATGTTTGTGTGGGCTCTATTTTTAAGAGAAAAGATAATTGTGTGATTAATTCTTCTAAAACCTTTAAATCTGGTGATGTGTTTTCAAATAAATTTGATAAATATAAAAGTTCTCATGTTCAACTATCACCTAAGTTTGTTAAAGATAGAAGCTCAAGTGTTCACAATTATGATAAATCAAGTGATAAATCAAAAGAAAAAATCAAGTGTCAGGTCCAAAGCAAGACAAACTAGCTCACACAACAGATCAAGACCAGGAGTAGACCACAATGAATCGTATGTTAAACGTCAATCGTGTTTTAACTGTAGTATTCCTGGTCATATTTCTTGAAATTGTCCACACTGCCCTTATGTCCAATATTATGGATATCATCATAGGAATATGCCTCGAAATACATTCTATAAGCATACTTCCAATAAATCAAGGTATTATGAGGCAAATCTCTCTAACGGTGATTGGAAAAAGAAACAAGGCAGACAGGTTAAGCTCTGATCAGAAAAAGCATGATATATTTCAGAAGCGTGATGGAAACTCGATTTCGGTCCCGAGAACTAAGTCGGCCTATGGACCGAAACCAATTTGGAAGTCAAAGTAAAAAATGTTTCCCGCTGGAAAACCGGAGACAAAATCAGTCGTTAACAACAATAACAAAGTTTTAAAACCCATATAAAAAAAGTTGCCTAAATCTCCCATGACAAAGCCATCAAAAACTTCCTGTTTAATATTAAATAAGTAGGAAGACATGCACGGCCACCTGTGAGGCCTACCTAACACTACTATGGACTGGGTATCAAAAACTAAATAATCTCGCACAACGTGCAGTAACAACTATGGAGGAATATCGTCAGACCTTGGTATGCTGATATTGGCTTTTCCGGGCACATAACGGGAGACATCTCCCAAATGCACAACATTCAAATTTTTAATGGTGGGTATGTATCCTTTGCGGGAGGAGAATAGGGGAATATTACTCAGAAGGGTACTGTAAGTAATGGTGTTCATAAATTTGAGAATATGAAATTTTTCCAGAATTGAATCAAAGTGTGCTTCGTGTTTCGCATATTTGTGATAAAGGGTTTTCAACTCATTTCACTAACAAAGAGTGTTTAATTTTAAAACCTGGTATCATTATACCAGAAGATTGTGTTCTTGTTCGATCATAAAAAAAAAGTTAATGGTTACGTGATCGACATGAACAAAAGTGTTCTTGATGAAATCACTTATCTATTTTCAAAAGTGTCAGTACATAATGCCATGGTTTGGCATCGTCGTCTTGGTCATGAAAATGTTAAAAACTTAACCGTCTTGCTAAAAACGACTTGGTGCATGGTTTGCCTATCAAGAATTTTGAAACAATTGAGAAATGTGTAGCTTATGCTTTGGGCAAAAATCATCGTATGTCTCACAAGCCCAAACTGGTTAATACCATTTCCTCGGTTTTTCAATTGTAGTATACGGATTTTTTTTTGTCTGGTACATGTATTGATTATTTCTTGCAGCTCTTATTGTCTTGTCAATACTGATGACTACTCACTTTTTACTTGGTTTTTTTCTTGTCAAATAAGAGTGAAACTACAAATTTTTTAAACGCTTTGTGGTGCTCATGGAGAACCAACTCAATCAAAAGCTAAAGGGAATTTGCTGTGACAACGGCACAGAATTTAACAATCCAACGTTGAATTATTTTTGTGCCGAAAAGGGAGTACTTAGACAGTTCAGCTCAACTCGCACACCACAGCAAAATGGAGTTAATGAAAGAAGGAACAGATGTCTTATCGAGGCTGCAAGGACTATGCTGCGTGATTCAAAGCTACCCCTGTTCTTCTGGGCAGAAGCGGTCAACACAACCTGTTATGTTAAAAATCGGGTGTTGATCAACGAACAGCAGATGAAGACTCCCTGTGAAATTATTTATGGTCACAAGCCTATTGTTGCACACTTTTGAGCTTTTGGATGTCCGTGTACTCTACTAAATCTCAAGATGACTCCAAAGTTTGGAGCTAAAGCTGATGACTGCTATTTTGTTGGATATGTTCGTCGCACTGCATACAGAGTTTTCAACAAGAGAACGAAGTAGATAGTGGAATCTTAATATGTGCGCTGGCTAGAAGAGAATGAGACTGATGCTCGTGTCGGTCTTGACTGGTTATTCGATTATAATAAACTTTTTAAGCCATTTAATGTGTTTCCTGTTGTTGATATAGAAAACTCAGGTGTTGGTACTTCAAATGCTGTTAATGAAGAAAACTACATCCCCATGAGTTCTCATAGGTCTCTAGTGTTGAGTCTAAACTCGTCGGAATCGTTGGATGTTGCTCAGTCGTTGTCTACAAGTCAACAAGAAACTGTTACTAAGACTGTATCTTCACAAGAGTGTCATGTTGTACGTTAGTTACACACCATTGAGACTTCTACGACCGATGCTTCATCATTTAAGGGGGAGAGTGCTATTCGTCAATTTTTTGGGAGCAAACTATTCTCAGATGTCATACCAAATGAGTACATTTCAAGTACCTCATACTCGCACAGTATTGCGACATCTGGATGGAAGAATCCCCTCTCTGAAATCCTTGAAGATCCAACGAATCTACCTTATACTAGTTCTGTTACCAGTCATTCTATTTGGACAATAATTCAACGGGATAATCCAATCGAAAATGTAATAGGTTCCCTTGAAATAGGCGTCTCAACCAGAAGTTAGACAGGACACATCAACAGTTGTTTATTTTCCTGTTTCATCTCTCAGATTGAACCTAAGCCAGTTGAAGACCTTACAAGAACCAAGCTGGGTGGACTCTGTGCATGAAGAGTTGAATCAGTGTGAGAAACTCAAGGTTTGGAGACTGGTTGAGTTGCCCGCAGGGAAGAAGGCTTTAGATACAAGATGGGTTTTTGGTAACAAGCAAGACGATAATGGGGTTATTGTTCGTAACAAAGCGCGGCTTGTGGTTCGTGGTTTTTGTCAGGTTAAAGGTTTAGATTACACTAAAGTGTATGCTCCAGTGGCCCGTCTTGGGGCCATTAGGATTTTCTTGGCATATGCTTCCTATATGGGATTCACGGTTTACCTAATGGATGTCAAGACAACACTTCGATATGGAGAAGTAAAAGAGGAAATTTATGTGGACCAGCCACCAGCTTTTGTTGACTGAAAGCATCCTAGTTACGTTTACAAGTTAAAAAATGCTCTTTATGGTCTTCATCAAGCGCCCCGGGCATGGTATGCAACTTTGACGACTCACCTACTAAGGCATGGGTACAAGCGAGGAACCATCGATCAAACTCTATTCCTTAAAACTATTGGGAAAGATCTGATCTTGGTTCATACTTATGTAAAAGACATTATTATCGGCTCCACCAACACTGCTCTATGTTCTGAATTTGAAAAAGTGATGAAGAAGAGATTTCTGGGATTACAGGTTCGTCAGAGTTCGACAGGAATTTTGCTACATTAAGGAAAATATGTCGAAGACATGTTGGCAAAATTCGAGTTCCAAGATTCTACGAGTGCGGCAACTCCTATGGAGGAAAGACCTCTTATTTCATCTGATCCTGAAGGGAACTCCTAGATCAATGATTGGATCCCTTATGTATCTCACCGCCAGTCGCCTTGACATCGTGTTTGCTGTTTGTCAATGTGTACGATTCCAGGCTAGTCCTAAACTTCTCATTTAATTGATGTTAAACGTAGTTTGAGATATATCTGAAAGGGCAACCAAAGCTAGGTCTTTGGTATCCCAAAAATTTCTTGGCACTCCGATCTTTTGTGATAACGTTGCTGCTATTCCTATTGTTAAAAATTTTGTTTAGCATTCAAAAACCAAGCACATTGACATCAAAAATCATTTTATTCGTGACTGTTACGACCGAAAATCGATTCATCTTGTGCAAGTTCACACTGATAATAATGGGACGTACTTATTTTCAAAACCGGTCGGAACAGCCAGATTTAATGTGCTTGTAGGGTTTCTTAAAATGCTTCATTTTGACGATTGAGTCATTTTGATGTTAAATTTGTACATAAAAGTTTTTTCTATTCTTTCTGATAAATATTTTGCAAAAAGTTAGGGGTAGAAAATTACAAAAATTCAAAAAGAGTGAGTTTCTATTCTTAATATATATATATATAAATAGAAAAAATATTTCAAAATATTCTTGCACTTCTTCGCTTAAAATTTGTCGTTTACTTAAGTTTGAGGGACATATACTTCTATATGTTGGTATATTTTCTAGTTGTAGACATACGGGATAGCCATTAACCTGAAGATTGAAAGTGTCGGTTACATATGTTGAAGGGACATGAATTGTTGTATGTTTGGTCCCGTTATCTACCTGTAGATATACGGGATAGCCATTTACTTGAAGACTGAAAGTGACAAGGGCGACTAAATTTAAAATGCCTTCTATGTAACTATATGGGAAGTGATATGATTATTCAGTTAAAAGCTCTTTAGAAGCTAAAAATATTTTAAAATGAAAATTGATCCAACCTTTGGAAAATGATGGTTAAATTGTTTGTGTGTGCCTAACGTGTGAACTTACTAGTCTAAAAAGGCTTTTGAACAGTTATTGATATGTATGGTAGCTTTCCATGATGCGTAAAAGTTGAGTGATATAAACTAAATCTGGTAAACTTACTGTGAGAGTCATTTTGAACATGTGTGCATGTCTCTAGATACATCTCTCCGAATGATAGGCAGAAAAACAATTACTCAGTCATACCCGAGCCCGTTAGTGTCTTGATCACTAAAAATATTATGTTTCTAAGTTATTGTTTTATTTAAAAAATAACATATATCTAATATTGTGTCATTAAAATTCGTCTTTCTAAAGTTTAAAGAGTCAGACTAGAACTACAAGGGTGAGGCATTCAAATAAGTCCTAAACACCCTGAATTTAAGACATGTAAGTCCGGATGGCTTGTAAGTTCAACGTTCAACCTTAAAGCTTAAGTTTTTGTTTGTATAGAGAAAATATTTTGATCAAGCACTAGGGGGTTGGAGTAAAATTGGGATGATCTGGTGAAATCCAAATACGCTTTGAGAAGAGATAGGAGGCATCACAGGTCCATAAATGATTTCCATCTAAGCTTTATGCCCAATTAAACCTTTTTCATATCACTGATGTAATGAAAATCATGCTAAGTGTTAATATCTACTATCAACCTGTCTATCTATTTCATAATAATGCTGAAAATGAATCATTGTGAAAGCATCTCAATCAATATGATTCCATGTCGGATTTTTTCGTAATAGTATGCTCGCTTTTAGAAACTCAAATTTAATCCCAAATACTTTATAATTACAAGAAGGCTAGGTGTTAAAAGTATTTTTTTTGTCTTATTTTTGTCTTATTTGTTTTATTTTACCTCATGTTTACTCCTGTCGAAACAAATGATATAAGAGATCGTTTTTAAACATGGATCAAGTTTAAGATTTGATTTCACAAAGTCTGATATTTGCTGACCGGGTTCTCGGCCCAGTCAGATTGGCCCAAAAGGTTTTGGTAAGGGTGTTCATAGCCCAGCTGGTTTGTCTCAAATATACTTATTATGTGTGTTCTCGGCCCATCAGGGTTTTCAGCCTAGGCAAACCTTTTTTGAAGTTTAAAAGGCAACCAGAGTTTATTCTTATCATTATTAAAAATCTTTCCTGCAAAGACTTCAAATTTAAAACCCTAATCTCCTCTAATCGATATCGCATTCGAGATCTCTTTGACCACTGATCTGTGTTTTTGATACTCATTTAAGGTAAATAAACTCTCATGGGGTTGGATTTTTGGTTCTCTTATTACCGTTGAGACAAGAAAGGTTTGGAGAATGAACAAGAACCTAATATGTGATTTGAGCATTGACATACATGACTTGTTTGAAATATGTAGTATTTGACTGTGATGGCTATTATGATTAAGATTATGTTCTTCTAAAGGTTGCAGGTTCATATCCATGGCAGAATTACGGTTTTGGGAAAGACAATCACGGAATTCATAGGGTTTTTCGTATCCCGAGATCATTGGTGATCTCAAGATCTGTGGGTTCTCTGTTGTTTGACTGAAAAAATTTGGTCAAACAGAGAACCCCCAGGGTTCTCACGGTTCTCGGTTACTTTTGACCGAGAACTCATCTGGTTGGCCGAAAACTCTGGGTTCCATGGGCTCTAATTCAAAATTTGACCGAGAACCCACCCATTTGACAGAGAACACTCGTTCTCGGCTGATTTTTAATATAATATTCACCGAAAACCATTACCTAAACCGAAAACACCCATATTTTGCAGAAAACTCATTGCAAGGACAATGTTCATGGTGCCATTTGAATCATTGTTACTGTAATGAGTTCACATGTTAAAAAATTACTGGCTAGGTTCTTCAAATATTGTTCCTTAATCAAATTTGGTTAGAATAAAAGAAAAGAGTAACTAAGTGTTGACCAATATTTATCAAATGTCTCACCTGACTCGTTTGTTGCAGATATGGCTGATCAAGCTCCATTGAAGTTTGTAGATACACATAATCTAGGTGGATGTTTTTTTGATCCTCCACCAGCTGACAAGGAGTTCTAGTTGATGACTGTGGGGCTTAAAACATATAGAATTTCTCACGCCCTACGCGAAAACCCAGTCATATGCAATAAGCTAGCTACAGACTTTAGGAACAATTCTTCTATCAATCATCAGGGTCCAGGAGGAGCGTGATTATAGGGTCAAAAACTCATAAGAAACTAGTTCTTATTTCTTAAGCAATCATACCAGAAGGTTTGTTATTTGGGGATCAGCCTGACCATCCCACTTAATATATCCTACAAAGGCTGTTGCTGAAGTAATTCAAAGTGTGAGCTATGAAGGAAATTACCCTCTTGCTATGAAGAAATTGTTTTATCCTTAATGGAGATTTCTGATTCACAATTACTTCGGCCTGTATCTCTGGATGCAAGGAAGGTACTAACGAGATAAGCCATATTCAAATGACGGCTATAGCTGCTTTGCTCAGGAACTGGAACTACAATTTTTCAAAATATGTGTTCAATGAGATGATAAGCAATCTCGATGGCAAGAAGAAAGAGATGTTTTTGATATACCCAAGATTTTAACACATGATCTTCGATTCACATTATCCAGATCTATCTCGATTAATAGAAACACTTGATTTGAAGTCTCTAGGGCCAAATACCATTGAATTAATGAAACAGTCAAGTTAGGTTCAAAGGTCTTTAACCATGGACGAAATCCATTGGTCAAATTTGGGAATTTTGGTGATACTTATGATATTGTCGTTCCAGCTGCCGTCACTGCAGAGGAACATGTTGCACCCGCATAAAGGCCAACCGCAGCCTTTGAGATACTTTCTGATGAAGAAGCTAATGATACTTCGTCTCAAGCTGTTGAGACTGAACACCAGCTGCAGGCTCAATCGTCTGTCTCAACACTGGAACAACTCGAGGCCATAAAAGCTAAGCTGCAGTCAGCAGCGTTGAAACCTCTTCAACAGGTTACTGTGATATCCACTGAAGGTGAAACAGAACAAGAACAAGCTAAGCTGCAGTCAGCAGCGTTGAAACCTCTTCAACAGGTTACTGTGATATCCACTGAAGGTGAAACCGAACAAGAACAATCCACCGATCTGATCCCACGTAAACTTTGAAAGAAAGATCCTCGACCAGGAGTACTTGCACATGATACTACCCCAGTTGAGCCCATTTTTGAAGCCCAACCAATTCGAGAACCGATCATTCAAGCTCAATCTACACCAGAACAAGACATGGACGACATATTCCCCGAATTTGACTTTTAAGAGTTTATTCGGTCCTGCATTCAACCCTCAGGATCGTCTGATCCAATGAGTCAAAGAAGCTCCAACGCATAACAAAAGATCGCGCATATCCTTGAAATGCATGAAATTATTACAGGATAAAGGATGGGGGTTTCCATTGAAGTGGAGTCTGTAAATATCCATGCCCTCCAGTGAAGGGTATTCAAACTTGAACAAGACTTAGTTGTCAAAGATGGCCGAAAAACACAAAAGATTACAGATCGTCAACTTGGAATGGGAGGTCTCACTGCCTTATGTATGGACCTCCAACAAAAGATTATTCAATTATATGGAGACGATTTAAAAATTTTGGTGATGATGACCGCGTTCATGATACACCTGCTGTAGGTGCTTTCTCAAATACTGATGCTGATGAGCAGTTATTGAAATATATGTCGAACGACCATGAACAACTGAGGATAGTGAAAGACTTCAAAAGAAGATTCTGATATAGACAAATTCAAATCAAAATGTGGTGTATTCTGATCACCCTGACAAATTCATTGTCTAATTTAAAAAGGGATTCTCCGATATATATGGTGATAGATCAGGTGTTGTCGTCGTGGGGATACAATACTGATAAATCTATGTGGTGGGTGAAAAGGAAGTCTGGATGTACTGAATATTATAATAAAATGAAGGATTTTGGGTTATGGACAAAAGATGACCTAAGTGATTTGATTAACGCTCCTTTCCACAACCCCAACAACGATAAGAAGGCCACCAACTTCTGGAACTTCTTAAAGAATCAAGTTGATCGAGGATTCCCAAATATGAATACTGGTGAATATTTTTTGAAGAAAGCCAAAGGGGTTAGAGATCCAAGCAATGGGAAAACCATGGTT
Source organism: Bidens hawaiensis (assembly GCF_021521415.1). Classification (NCBI taxonomy): domain Eukaryota; kingdom Viridiplantae; phylum Streptophyta; class Magnoliopsida; order Asterales; family Asteraceae; genus Bidens; species Bidens hawaiensis. The sequence continues at coordinate 40,844 of NW_027501710.1, forward strand.
AAGGTCATGTGACCAGCAAAAAAAAAAGATGACAAACAATCCGCTCACTACTAGAATTCCCGCTGGGGCACTGGACGAAATGAAGTTCTGGACATATGATGGTGAAATGGCTACGGTCGTCATTCGTTTAAGGAAGGACGGTTTCTAATGTCGATCCACGTGACCTGCTGAAGTTCGGCGAAAAAGATATCAAAACTCTTAGAAATTTCCAAATCATGGTTGAATCATTGTATGAGCCAACTGCTAAAGAGAATACAGGCATGGTTTGATCGATCATACGTACAAGTTTATGGGCCGGTGCTTGCAAAGAAGCGGATGCTGATATACTGGAGCACGAATGAAGTTAAAGATACAAACCAAGGGCGAGAGGTTTGGGCTAAACTTTTTGTGGTTTGTAATATTTTGGGCTTGCATTGTAAACCGAGATCCACATGGATCTCGGTGGGCTTTTGGTAATTTTGGGTATATGTAGTTAATGTATAAACAATGATCTAGGTCATTATGGGATGCGTGTTTGTATAAGGTTGGACGAAAATGAGAGAACTAATGATGACAATTGTAATCAATAGTGCTTAAGCACTTGACGTTGAATAAACTTGTGTTTTTGAAGCATTCTTATTGTGCTCATTACTATTCTTGAATCGTCCTATTGTTAGATTCCGCCTAACAACGGGAATTGGTTGATATCATATTGAAAGATCCGTATAGGGACTTACAATTTTCATACCATTTAAGCTCAATTACCGGTCATACTCCAATGCACCCGTCACATATTCGATGAGGTCCATCATATTAATCACATTATGTCGTAGTGGTTTGCGTTCGATCGCATTATAATGGTTTCACCAACAACTCAATTATGGTAACCAACGCCCGATTCGCATGGTAACGGTTTAGCCCACTCATCATTACTTGTTTACAATGTTGCATGTTATGGTTTGATTGTATATACTCACATATAACAGTTATGCTCTTTATTTATATAATACTATATCGTATTCAAAACTGCTTATTTTCTCACTCAACCTAGTATTGATAAATATATATTTTGTACGGATTTTCAGGTTATCAGGTTGGTTGTTTATTTGGTTGAAGATCACTTAGAGATGACTTTTGCAATATAAAACTTGTACAAGAATTGTTTGATATTATTTGTAATATCTTTATAGTTTATGTACTCATTTACAAATTGTTTATTTAAATAAATTAAATAGATATTGCCATAAATTAATTTGCATGATAGTACCTTGTGAGCTGTGAACAATTAGTTCATGTCACGACAGTTCCGTCTTAAGTTGCGGTGCGACAGATTGGTATCAGAGCCGAAGGTTTAAGATAGGTCGTTAGTGATTCCCTAGAAACATACTTAGGACCCCATTTGTGTTTATTTGTTTACCTTATGTGTTATATGTATTTGTTTATAGCTTATGTAATTACTTGCTACATTAAGTGGTTATTTAATTGCTTATATAATTTTTTATTTTTATTGTCATGCACACACAACTCCGAGACTATGTCTCACTCTCAAAATATTTTTATAACTCCGAGACTATGTCTCAAAATATTTTTGTGTCTAAAAATATTTTCATTTAATGTTAGTTAATTGTTTTCATTATTGGGAAATTCGTTGAGAATTCCCTAGTTTTGTTTTTTCTCTCTTTCACTTAAAGCTAGGGAGTATGACAAAATTCCTCGATAAAGAGGAAATTTTCATACAACCGACACTTTAAGCATTTAACGTAATCGGCTAAACGATTAAATTCTCTATTGTGTTTTACAACTTTTAAATTGTCTAGTCATGTGGAAAACCATGGGACGCCATGGACACGCCAACTGTTCATTTGTATAATTCATTTTATTTACGATATTTTGTTGGAGCATTATCATCCGTGGTGATAGACGAGATGCTTCAAATACACATGTTTACATTCATTTATTCATTATTTAGTTTGCTCGGTTAAAACTCCATGTAATGCTCATGGGCGGAAAAACTCAATTAAATTGTTGATATGTTATATGGCTAGGCCAATAAAATACCATGGAAAAGCTCATGGGAAGCCCACACATCGAAGAATTTTTTTATTCGTTTATTTGTTTGTTTACTTGATTTCATTTGAAACTACATCTCATGATTTGATTTATTTAGTCAATTACATTTGAATCAAGATTTATTGATTTCGATTAGTTCTCATACTCATAACATTTTTCCTCATGATTGGACACAAATCATTCACTCATCAAGACTCAATTATCACAACTCGATTAAAACTATTTATATTCTATAATTGGATTGGTTTTTTTTTCTCGTGTTTATCTTATCACATTCACAAAGTTATCCAAAACGATAAACATTCTTATACACATCCAATCCTATTATTAAACTATCAAATAATTTCAATATCCTTATTACACAAATTATTAAACAAATGGTTTTCTCATACTCATGATATAACATATTCAACTATCAAACCTATTTCAAATAACTCCTCAAATTTATAAAATTATCAAATATATTTCAAGTTATCATCTTCAAACTCTTCGTTATTAGCATCTCAATTTGTTATGATCTAACTCATTCACTGATCAAATTATGTTATTGATTATCATTTAATTTTAATTTATCCTTAACATTCACAATTTATGTCTTATTATCAAAAGAAGTTTTAGAAACATTAATATTTTATTAAAACAACTTAAGAGTTCAATTCATTTTTTGTAATATTTTATACAAATATGAAATACTGGTGTACAATCGAAATGTATTAAAACCATTCTCACGATGTTATGCCTTTCAAAATGTTTTGTAAGCCACACGAAGGGAAAAATTATGTGGACTATTCGACGATCTAAGTAATTATGGATGCATGCATAATTACCAAAGTACTCACATGGAAATCATAGTACGTACAATCATGTGTCATAATCTAGAACAAGAAGTAGGTTTGGAATAATGGTACAAGTTTTAAGATGATAAGGACATGGTGATACGCCGCTGATACATCCTATATATAACTGCCCTTATCGGATGGTTATTTGTAGCGTTAGCCGACTACTCACCGTTCCATGTTATGAGAAACTTTTAAATTTTATTTATTCAATATTAAATTGTTTTAGTATTCTCTAATTTCGGGATGAAATTCCCAAAAGTAGGGGATACTGTAACAACTCGGGTATTGATATAATATATTAAATACCAATACACGACCGGTTTTCTTTTTCAGGTAATTTTAACCAACAAAACATTTCATTTATCTAATAAGAATATTTTATTATTATTATTTGTTATATTTAATTAATTTTCTAAAAAGAACTTTAAGTTATATTTAATTTATACCCTAAACATAAGTTTTAACCATTTTTGTATCCATATATAAAGTACAAGGGCTAAACTGCAATTCTTACAATTGTATTATGCCAACCCAGATATGCAGGCCCATTTTTGAACCAACCTGCGATCCATACTTATGCCTTGTACCGTAATCTTCGTTCTAAAATACGATCTACATTATATTAATTGATATTTTTAGCCAAACCATCGCTTGCTAAATTAGGATTATACTATTACCATTGATAATATTACAATTAAACGTGTATACATCGTCTTCTGGACCTCGCTAATCAAACCCCTATGGTTAAATACGTAACCACAGTCCTTTGTTGTTGTTCTTGATCGTACCTATGGTTGTCGGTTGCCGTTCGTTGTCCATCATCAAATAACCCTCTGTTTAGATAATTAAACATTGAAGTATGGTCGTTTTTTATTCAGTTTCAATAGCCCTAACCATAATTACACAAAGACATAGCGGGTTGATCGACTGTAAATGTAGGTTCTTAATCAATTTGGGGTTAATTCAGTTTCTGAATATAATTTATTAATCTCATATGATTAACAACTTACACCCCGGCAACAGCTGGTCTGGGGTGTGTGTGTTCATGTGTGGTGCCGGCTAGGGGCACAAGTTTAAGCCCCGGCGAACCCATTTTTTGTATTTTATTTTTTTGATTTTTTTAATGATTAAAAAAGATTTATAAATTAATTATAATCTTCCTATATAATAAAAAAAGACATGTTTTGCCATTTTTCAGCATCAGTTTTAATTTGCTATTGTGGCAACACCACATTCAATTTGGTATCGTGTTCCTCAAGCAAGCTATCCACGTCTGCTGTTTACAAATTAAAGCTTTCTCTAGAAGTTTCCATTTATAAAGAAGGTGGGTTTATCTAGGCTCTTCTCTTTCTTTATTTTCTTCAGCATATTCAAATTTCAAATTCCACTGGTAAGCAGCAAGAAAACCCTAATATCAAAATAAAAATAGCAAATCGATCTTCAAGGTATGTTATACGTCGAACTCCATGGTGAACCTATATCCCCTTCTCCTCTGTTATAAGCATCCAAGAGCTTATTTGATTATCTTCCTATGAAATTTTCCTCATTGGACATAATGCTTCGAATCTGCTTATGTTGAATCGATATGTCGAGGTATGTTTGTCATTTAATTAGGGTCTATTTTTAATTTGGGGAAAACTCGTCTACACGGGCTTATAATTATGCGTTATAATCGTCACCATCCTTAATTTACTCTATTAGGGTTTAGATTTTTGTTGTTCAACATGTTTCTTCATCAACTAGGGTTAACCATTCATGAATCTGATTTTGTTTTTCAATATGTTAGGGTTAATAAACTGATTGGGGCTTAATTAGGGTTGTTCATGAATCTGATTGAGTTTGACATGGTTTTGTTGATCATGTGCACAAAGTTGAAAGAGTAAAGCATGCATTTGGTATGTAAGTTCAAAAATTAGTTGCTAAATAAATCAACTTCTTGGTGTTGATGCGGCTTTTGGTTTATTTGGAACGTATATGGTGGTACAAGTGAAAAAATCTTAGTAATACAAGATCGAGGTAAGCATTCATTTTTTTATTTGTTATTACTCTTTTTGATTTACACTCTCATATTGCGTGCCCAAGTCATATTGTATGACAAATAATTTAATCTATAACAAATTTGTTTTTTTAATAAAATTTTATATTGACAATCACTTAAGATCGTTCCCTTTTAGATTTCAAGTGTCTAAGTGAATGTTCATAATTAAAATTTTGAATGCATTTTATATTTTTGGTTTGTAGGATGATGACGACGACTTGATGATACTTACTTTGCTGCAAAAAGTAAGATCAATTTGTTTATTGTAATTTTGACTTTTTAAATGCTCATATACTTCTTGTTTTAAATCTTGAGTAGTGTTAAACATTACTTTAGAATTTTTTAATATTCATATACTTTTTATTAGGGTTTTTTACGATCCGGTTTTGATGGGTTTCAGGACAAAATGTGAGCCAATTTTTAAATATCATGAATCGAAACTGAATAGTTTAAAATGAAAAACCAGACCGAACCGAAAAAAAACTGTTACAGCTTAGTTAAATGGATTGAAGCATTTTTATTTGACATAATATTGTCCAGCTCCAGATGAATCTAAAAATCAGTTGGATTTAGCTTCGAAGTCTTATTAAAAATGGATTCCGTTAACCAGTAAGGTAACTGTTATCTAATGACAGTAACATATATTTTAAAGTTAAACAAGATCTAATAATTATACAAATTAATAAAATTACGTATATGCCTTATTAAATTTGCAGAAGTTTATATTAAAGTTAGAATTGAAGTTGTAGCTCTGAACTGATGAACTGAGGTGGTCTGGGGCGGAATGGACCGCTATTGTTGGATCGAACTTTAATGCCATTGATTGGTACGATACACTTTGCTCTTCCTTTTTGTTAGTAATTTACTTATTAAAAGATGTACTTCACTTTTGTTGTTCGATTGGTAAAATACATTGTTGTTGATTTCCGTTGGTTAGGAATTCGATTTGGTGTTCTCTTCTGCCATGGTCATCTCTGAATGCAAACTCACATGCTGATGTCATTGTCGTAAGTACATCAAATTTAGGTTGTGTCAAAGCTACAATTAATTTAAGTGCAACAATGGGATTTGTATTTGAAGTGCAGATCACACAGTTGAAAACTAAAGATAAATTGAATGTGAATGGGTGTGTTTGCTGTAAAGGGTAGTTTGATCAGCATATCATAATAAAATAACATATCATATTTGGATTTTAATCAAATGGTTAAAGTCTACAGTATAATGTTTGCATATTTTATTTGCTTTTGTTGTAGTTATTTGATTTAAACATTGAATATGTATATATTAGTTAATTTATAACATTACGGTTCAATTGGATAATGGATAGAGTAAAATTTCATAAGCTTGAGTTATTTTGGTTCAACGCGGGTAAAATTGTTTTGATGTTATTTTCCATATTGTTTTTTTTTTGTATTTTTGTTTGTTTTTGTTTATTTTTTAGAAAAACGTTTTTAAGGTAACACATCGCATTACAAGTTTAATAAAAAAAACTTTATCCATCATTCTTTTATTTGTCTTTTGGTTATACAATCCTTAAAAAATTCAAAATATATATTTATAAATATTGTAGGTTAAGACATTATTAAACTCTATTTATCTATCTTAATTATTTTAGCATTTATGGTAAGTTATACTTTGCTATTCATATTTAACAAACAAATTTTTCAGTTAATTATTGTTTCAAATATGAAATCTATCTTTTATTCATTTATAAAATCATGTATACTGAATATCAAATTTTATAAGAAATAAAAACCTTATGACTTTCAAAAATGTTATAAACCTAAAATACACATGAATCGGATGTATTGATCAAAAGTAGTTTATATTTTCCTTTTAAACGGGTAAGTAAAACAATCACTAAAATAGGTCTCACCCCACATGATCTATATGTGTGAATGGTAAAAGATTTCAACATTCAAATGTAGAATTCATTTTTCTTTAATTTATAAATTATACATGGTCTAAAGTTGTTATTTTAAATAGTGATTATAATATTTTAAATACTTGTAATGTTGTATAAAAAACTATTTTTTTAACTACTTTTTCATATATTATGAAATATTTAAGTTACTTGGTTATATTTTAATTTTATTTTTAAAAGTCATAGATTATATTTATTAATCTATTTTTAAAAATATTTTTTTCAACCTGTGTATCACACGGGCATATAAACTAGTTATTAAATACAAAACAAACATTATTTTAGCAAACCAACATCCGTAAGCTCATGTTTGTTGTCAAATTATATCTTGTTAAAAGTTTTCGTGTGTATATATACATACACACACACACACAAACACACACACACACACATGTATATATATATGTATATGTATATATATATGTATATGTATATATATATATATGTATATGTATATGTATATGTATATGTATATGTATATGTATATGTATATGTATATGTATATGTATATGAATGTATGTATTATAAGTGTATCTTAATAATAATAAATCACTATTATTTTACTAAAACCCGACACCATTTTTGGTGTTTTCTCTTCTGGAACGTCATTATATAGTTGCTTATATTTATTTTATATATATATATATATATATATATATATATATATATTACATACATGTGTTACTCTTTAAACAAAAAATATAACAAACGTATTTAAATGTATTAACTATATTTATAACAATAGATTTTCGATTAAGATTCCAAGATATAGATTCTATGATAATTATATGTTTTAACGTCTGTATTAAATTATTTAATATATTACAAGTTATAGGATATAAAACTTATACAAGAAGAAGATCACTTAGAGATGACTTTTAGGATATAAAACTTATACAAGAATTGTTTGATATTATTTTGTAATTTCTTTATACTTGATGTACTCATTTTCAAATTGTTTATTTAAATAAATTAAATAGATATTGTCACATATTAATTTGCATGATAGTACTTTGTGAGCTGTGAATAATCAGTTCACGCACCAACATTTCCGCCTTAGGTTGGGGTGTGACTTTGTTCAAGACCTTGCCGAAATTGTCAAGAAACTGGGGAGATAAAAATTTCACAAGAGTTTATTTGGCTTGTGTCTTCCTATGTTTTCAATGATTTCTTGAAAACATACTGCAATTGGGTGCTAATTCATGACTGCAAAGCTATGTTTGACTGGGTTCAAGTCTGCAATTATTCTTCGATTGATGATTGATTTGTTCGAGATTGAAACCTCACTATATGGGATATGAGTGTGTTTTTTTACTTTTTGCTGAGAGACTTTGATCATGACTATGATAGCTATGAATATTCGACTGATTTCTTCTGTTGAGGGGGAAAAATTTTGAATTGGTTGATTTTGTTGAAAAATATACGAGTCTTGTCATTGGATTAAAATCTGATTGTTAGGGGTTAATTAATGGAGGTTGGAACTCTGCATAATATGCCCAAAACATTAGTATATCTAAGAGAATGGGATGTATAGGAGCTTCAAAGAGTTAATTTGGGATAAACGTTATAAAGAGAGGGAAAACCGAAGTGGAAGATGTTGAACGATCAGGTTGTTCATGAAGATGTGTGACGAGGTTCAGCCTAAAGATATTTTTTCTTAACCGGTGCTTACAGATAGCTGATAACTTGTTGATGATTATTGAAAGCTTGAACCATATCATAGCGAGTTGGATGATCGAGATGATCACCTGAAGTTTCTTAATTTGAGGGGGAGATATGATACGAAATGTTTCGAGTTATTGGTTTGCTTAATGAGACTAAAGATTTTTCTATCTACCCAAGCCTGAGAATCATCGGTCAAGGGGGAGTTTAGACTGATGATTTGTATTATAAAGTGTTAAAAGTAAAAGCATTCGACAGCTACAAAAAAAGGGGAAGTCTGTAAGTGCATGATTTGTTGTCAGTAGCTTATCGAAGAGGCTAGGGGTAGTTTAGTCATTAGGCTATTACATAACTATATTAACAAGACTTATGACGTGATTTGAGATTTGATATGATTTTAAGAAATATTATTAGTTTAATTATTATTATGGTGTATTATTATTATTATTGTAATTATATCTTATGTTATATTTACAAAACATTATATGAAATATATATATATATATATATATATATATATATATATATATATATATAAAATATGAGAAAGTTAAACGATTTCATTGTATTCGTAAATGATTTCATTGTTGAATATATTTTCATTTTTTATATAATAGAAGGTTTTTTAATTAATTACGAGTTAAGAAAATAACAATACCAGGTTTAATGGGGGGGGCTCAAAGGTTTGTTTTTCGCTAAACATGAATTTAGTAAGTAGTACTAATAATAATAATAATAATAATAATAATAAAAATAATAATAATAAAAATGGGTTTTTTTTTAAAAAAAAAAAGACCAAAACCGGGTCCAGGGGGGTTTGAACCCACGTCTAGGTCGATTCTGAATTTTTAGACAAAACGCACTAGCCATCCGGCTGGTGCTTTGACTTGTATTTATTAATGAATTCGAATTTACTTATGCTGATTATAGGTTTCATCCCCAAATTCAATGATGAAACCCTAGATCGAAATTCGTTTAATTGATCAACCAATACCATCTGTCAATCGAAATTGACAGAGGGCTTTCATTAAATGATTGAATATGAACCTAAAGTGAAAAAGTACCTTAATTAAACACGAATTGTATAAGATCGATGGATTAGGGTTTGCAGCTCAAGCTCGGGATCAAAACTGGTCTTGTAGGCTTTTTAAGTTGAAATTTGGTTAAGGCTTAGTGTTGCGTGGTTGTATGGAGTGTGCATGCCAGTTTAATTGCAATGAGGTTGTTTATATAAAGAGAAAATGTCGTAGGTTCGCCGTTCTTCTAAATTAGCCGAATTAATTATTTAATCATTGTCATTTACCATGATTAATGAGTCGGTGCGACAAGTTTAAGGGTCAAGAATGATATGGTAAGCTCAAATTCATTGATCCATGAATTAAGGAACAAGAAAGATGGGAGGGGTGGGGGTATGGCCAACGGTCGTGAAAGAGAGAGTGGAGTGAAAAAACAGTTTTGTGTTAATTACATTTGAGTCCCTGGTCATTGGTGTTGGATGCAAAAGTGGTAAAATGTTACTTAAGTGGTTATCTGTGTATTAAACTCAAAGTTATTTACCGTTTATCTCATAATACTCGATTAATAATTAAATTAAGGAAATAATTTAAATATACTAATTAATGTGAGACTTTATTGATTTAATAACCTGAATACGAATCGGGTCAGGTAATTTCAACAAATATACGAAAACGAAAAACTAAAATGTTAGAGAATTCCCTACTTTTGGAAATTTCGTTCTGAAATCAGAGATTAAGCTGTAACAAAGAGGTGTGGGTACTTTTTCATCATTTGGTCTTCTCGCTCCCAAGTGAACTCAAGGCCACTTTTAGATTCCCATCAAAGATTAATAAGTGGGATATGGCTACGCTTGGTCTCTTTGTCCATATGATCCATGATTTCAACATGTTTCTTTATAGCGTGCATAGATTCATCAATTTGTACTTCTTCGAGGGGTATGTGGAGATTCCCCTTTACTAAGTACCTCTTGATATTGGAAATGTGAAAAGTCATATGGACATTGGAGTGCTCATATGCGAGATCGATTCGATATGCAACTCTACGAACCCTTTCAACGATCTCAAACGGGCCAACGAAACAAGGCGATAGCTTATTACTTTTATCAAAGCGAACTACCCCCCTTACATGGAGATACTTTATGGAGAAACCGATCACCAACATTGAACTCGCGAGGTTTACGGCACATATCGGCATAGCTATTTTGTTGGCTACGAGCGGCAAGAAGATTTTGACGAATAAGAGCGATCTGATCAGAAGTTTATTGAACAAGCTCGGGACCGGTGATTTGCGATTCAGCAATCTCGTTCCAACAAATCGGGCACCGGTATTTTCGACCATAGATAGATTCACCATAGATTTGTTTGGTTGGATTAACTGAGTATCCCAATATCCACCAAAGTCTAGTATGCGAGAGCGGAGCATAACTTCGAGAGTTAGAATTGTTTGGTTGGATTAACCATCATTGACGGATGGTAAGTGGTTCTTAGATCAATACGGGTACCCAAGGAGGTTTGCAACGAACTCCAAAAATGAGAGGTAAACCGACCATCACGATCGGAGATAATTGTCAAAGGCGTTCCATGGTGGGTGATGATGTTATTGACATACATTTGCGCAAATTCGCTTATGGAGGACTTTTCTAGGAAAGGTGTTTGTGCACAGTTTTGGTATCCGTAGTAATCGAATAATTTATAGATAGTCTTGATTTTATAATTAGTATAAAATGGCCATTCGCTATGGTTTGTATAGGGAATGGGTTCGTTCATTAGTTATCTAGGCTATTCGCTAAGTTATTGCCATTCGTTATGAAGACATAACGAATGGTGTCTCATTCGTTATGAAGATATAACGAATGAGGCTAACTTAACGAATGGAGATATGGCCTATAAATAGGCAGCTCATGTTCATAATTTTGATTGAGAGAGAGAGATCTAGATCTAGATCTAGATCTAAGTTATTAACTCCATAAGTTATTCTCTAAATAATGTATTCATCCTATTTATCAATAAAGTAATCTTTAAAGTAACGATCTCGTGTTGATGCTTCGGGTTAGCGGCTAGATCTTGGATCGTATTAGGTTCACTCAAAAGGTATGAAGTGAGCCGACTTGGTCAACTGATCAATAATCACCTAAATGCTATCATTGTGGCTTTGAGTAGTGGGCAATTTGGTAACGAAATCCTTGGCTTTGTCTTCCCATTTTCAAACGGGGATTGGAGGTTGCTCGAGTAAACCAAATGGCTTTTGATGCTCGGCTTTAACTTTAGAACAAGTAAGGAATTTAGATATATATACCATGTTATCTTTCTTCATTCTCTGCCACCAAAACATGGGACGAAGATCGACATTGATTTTATCCGCACCAGGATAAATAGAGATCGTGACTCATGAGCTTCATGAATCATGAAATGCGAAGAATGTCAAGATCGAGAACCCATATATAGTTTAAAAAATATGGTTAGTTGTTGCGTTTGGTTTCAAGTTGGAATTCCGCTACACAACATCTCGTCATATAATATACCTTTGGTGAGGGATACGTGGTGTGCGTCGACGATGTGGTATTGAACGTCGGATTGCATGGTGTCACAATTGAGCAAGACAAATTTAATATGACTTTTATAACTACGAGCATTGGCCACGACATTCGTTTTCCCAAGTTGGTAGCGAATTTCGCAATCGTAGCTTAACAATTCGGACCATCGTCTTTATCTTCTATTGAGGGCCTTTTGGTCAAAAATGTGTTTTAAACTTTTATCGTGGGTGAAGACTAAACATTTCTTTTCGTAAAGGTGGTGTCTCAAATTTTCTAAGGCAAAAACGACCTCACCAAGTTCAAGATTGTGCGTCGTGTAATTTTTTCGTGAACCTTGAGTTGACATAAAGTGTAACCAATGACCTTCTCTTGTTGCATAAGAACACATCCAAGACCTTGAATCAAAGCGTTGCAAAAGACAACAAAATCTTCGTTGCCCTCTGGAATAACAAGGATTCGATCATTTAAAAACATGTCATTGAAAGTTTGAAACGCTTCCTCTTGATCAGAACCCCATTTATAAACTTTTCCTTTGTGGGTTAGTGTGGTAAGCGGTGAAGCAATCTTTGAAAAGCTGCGGATAAAACGACGGTAGTGCCCCGCTAAACCAAGAAATGAACGAACCCCCGTTGGAGAGTACGGGGTCTTCCAATTTTTAAGGGCTTGGATTTTAGCGGGATCAACGTGAGTACCCTTGTCGTTGACGATCTGGCCCAAAAAATGAATTTGCTTTAGCTAAAATTCGTAATGGAGAATTTAGCGTAATGTATTCCCTTTCGCAATAAGTTGATAATGGCACGTAAATAGTCTTTATGCTCGGTCTCGGATTTGGAATATATCTAGATATCGCCGATGAAGAATCACGAACCTATTGAGGTAGGGTTTACCAACACGATTGATAAGGTCCATAAAAACCACGGGAGCATTTGTTAACCAAAAGGCATAACTCGGAACCCATAGTGAACATAATGAGTACTGAATGTGGTCTTAGGTATGTCATCTTCGTGGACACAGAGTTGGTGATAACTTTAACGGAGATCAGTCTTGGAGAAACATACAGCTCCTTGGAGTTGATCGAATAAATCATCGATACGCGGAAGGATATAACGAATCTTGATAGTAAGCTTGTTGAGCTCGCGGTAATCAATACACATACAAAACATACGAAGAATACCGTATTTATTCTTACTACCAAGACGGATGTGCGCCCCATGGAGATGAATCAAGGCAAATGAAACCTTTGTCCTTAAGTTCTTGGATTTGATGGGAGAGTTCTCGTATATCGGAAGGTGCAAGACAGTAAGGTTCTTAGGCTACGAGGATTGCTCCGTGCATGAGTTCAATACGGAACATCACTTGACAAATGGGAGGGAGTCCGGAAACGTCATTAGGAAAGACTTCAGGAAAGTGGCAGACAATCGGAACGTCAGAATCTCCTTGGACTTTTTGGTGACATGGGATAACAAAGTGACATATTTCTTGCGTAAATACTGTTGGGCTTCGAAGCATGACATGACGTTTAATTTCCAGAAGGGTCTTTCTACGGGAACATTTAGAAATACGCCCCCATCTATTAGGATACAAATGAGTTTCTTGAAACATAAAATTTCAGCACGATGGAGAGAGAGCCAATACATACCAAGGATAACGTAAAAGTTACCCATTTGCATAGGGATATGGTCGATAGAGAACTTTTTCCCGTTGAGATTAAGCAGGCAATTCCGAATAATGGAGTCAATTGTGATCAAACTTCCGTTAGCTACTTCTACCGCGAAGGACTTAGATAATTTACTATGGGGCACATCAAGTACGTATTCAAAATAAAAAGAAATAAAGCTCCTGCCAGCTCCCGAATCAACTAATACCGAAGCATGGTGCTTATTAACTTGAAACATACCGTTCACCTGATCATTAGAGTTTCAGGCTTGATGAGTATTGATGGTGAAAGCTCGCCCTTGAGTTCCGTGAGGTGCCTGGGTCTGAGAAGTTAAAGCTTGAGGGCTTGGAGCTTGATAGGCTTACACGATCATGGGTTGGGCTTGAGAAGTTGGAGGAGCCATGAGTTGGGGTTGTTAAGCTTGGAATTGATATGCTTGAGGGTTTAGTAGGGTTTTGGTGCAATATTGGCTTGGTAGGCTATAGTAAGTCTAGGCCACGCATTGCAGAGGTGATTCGGGTCACCGCAATTGTAGCAAGCTCTAACGGTAGTGATGATTGGAGCATAAGGGATGGCTCGGCTAGGTTGGTTTGATGGTGCGAACCGCGGTGGAGCGGCTTGCACACAAGTTTCTTCTCGACGATATTGGGTAAGGTGGCCGAACTGGTGGCAGTTGGTGCATACCCGATAAGTGGATTGGGTCGGATGGTGGCGTTGTCAAGTGTTGCAATACGGGTGTGGGATGGTGTTGGGCTTATTTTTTATAGGGGCTTGTTAGGCTTGCAATCAGGCCAAGACATAGTTTTGGGAGTTGGGTTTTCACTTTTTATTGTGGTAATGAGAAGATTAGTTGTGGTTGTTGTGCTTGGAGGACTCTGGCTTAATGGATTCGGGCTTGTTTTTCGTTAGGGGGCTCGGGTGTGGGCTTATCATTGGGTTTCATGGAACTCTTTCGCGTCAAGGTCCTGACCTTAACGTGGTTCTCGGGGAGGGTACTGACTAGAGTGATGGCATCATAAAGTATTCTCAAGTCACATCTTAGAACCAATTCTTGGATTTGCAAAGGCAAACCAGAGAAGTATTTATCAATGGCATGCTCCAAAGGAGTGACCATATGCAAGATGAGAAAGCTCAATTCATGGAACCGATCATTGTAAGTTGTATTATCACAACCTTCTTGCTTCAAGTTCCATGAATCCTCTTCCAACTTCCGAAGTTCAAATTTTGGGTAGAACCTTTCTAGCATGAGCTTTTTGAGATCATCCCACCGAAAAGCCATGGCAATCTCAGCTCCTAGAGAGAAATTTTTACCACTCCACCAAGTACGGGCAATGAGTTTGAAGACACTTGAGGCATATGTGGTCTTTTTGTCTTCCAGACACTCAAAATGGAGAAACACACTTTCCATATGCTCGAACCATTGGAGGGAGGTAGCATCCACGTCTCCAACTTAATCATTTGGGTTAGCATTCGTAAATTGTTTGAAGGATCAAAAAATTGGGTTTGGATTCAAGGGTGCGGCAGTAAAATTCATGGTTTGGGCTTCCACAATTCCCGGTGAGACGTGCTACAACCAGAGTTGCCAACATGCTACAACTAGAGTTGCTGGTGCGACGTTTAAGGTTGATAAGGGTGGAAGACATACTACAAGGATAAAATGTGTAAAATTTCATGAGACTCGGGTAATGTTTGTAAATATACGAGTTTTCATAAATTGATACTGGTAAAGTTTATTAACAATTTGAGGTTGAGTCTGTGGATGAGGTTGAGAATTTCATCACTTTTGAGACTTGATTATATAAAGTTTTATCATCTTTAACATTACGAGAATAAAACATAATAATAACATAACTTAAAATAATATATATGGGCTCATTTTTTGGTTAGGGCTTCCTGAACCACCATGGGTCCTTCCAACGAAATGAAAAATATCGAACACCAAATAAAGAAAATCAATTAAAATCGAGTCGAGGGGTGTTGAGGTAGACGGTTGAAGTAATTAGGGAACCGCTTCGTCATTACACACTTCACCCATCTATTAAACTAAAACACAATGTGTAACGATTCTGGCAAATTCAGGTATACCCTAGCCGGTATATACTATTTATGTGTCATTTAATACTGAATATATGAATTTATACGAGTATGTATGATTCACGGTACGAATTATACTCGATTATACAGTTAATCGTATTGGAAGTACGGTTAACCGATTGACGGTTATTGAAACCCGAATGAATCGGGGATTACATTATAGACGAAATATAAAATGTTTAGTGATGTTTACGAAGTATTAAAGCTTCGGGATAAGTGAAATAAAGCACAGAAAAGAATTTCGATTTAATGGTACGTTGGTACGTTAAACGAAATCTTTTATACCAAACCAAGCAAGAAATGATCGATCAAGCCGAAAAAGATGCACAATTATTAATAATATGATGTTTCAAGTAAATAAATGTCATGGTTTAAGTTTTTAAAGTTTTAAATCGGTTTAATATAAATTTTATTTTTTTTAAGCCGAAAAACGACCGTTTTGGCCTCGTTTTGAGCGGAATTAAACGTTTAACCGAAAAACGAACTGAACCAGATTATCCACAACATTATCCAGATCACGTAATCCGAATGTGTGGCCAAGAATGGAGGTGTGGGCCCCACCCCACACCCTTATGGAGACCGATCGGATGAGGGTGTTCCCCTCATCCCTTTCATTTTCTTTTTTCTAAAACCCAAACTCCCAAATTCTCTCAACCCTTCAAACATTCATCCAACTTCCCTTTGATTTATACCAAGAAACCGAGGTAAAGATCGGATTATAGTCGTGTTCATCTTCTTTTCTCGAGTCATTTACAAGAAAATGAGGTTTCAAGTGAAAAATGGGTGAAAACCCGAGATGAAACCGATTCTTGCTTGATCAAGTGATGTATACAAGTTATACAAGAGATCTTGGTCCAAGAAATGAGTTAAAAGGGTCAAAAACGAATTTTTACGGTTAAAAATCTTTGTTTTGATGTCTTAACCGAAACCATGAAAGAAATGGCTTGATTGTGGGTGTAATGTAACACCCCGTAACCGCAGCGGAAACGTAAAAGGGATGCGACAGACACCTCTGATATCAACCACCTTGTTTATAAAGAAAACCGAATGCATTAATATACTTCAAAATTACATTATCTCATCTTTCATTACCGTCTAGGTGATACACACATCATACAATACGGTTCATAATTCTATCTGCTATAATGTATCCTAACGTCCAGCACGCAAAACTTACACACATCAAGCACTTAGCACGTAATCAATCACTTTATCTTAGTTGTACCTGAAAAGCATGTGAGAAAACGGGTCAACTACGAATAGTTGGTGAGTTTCACAATTCGAGTAAACCATGATAAATCATTATCATAAAATAATATTATTATCGATGTAATTATGCTGAGCCCACAAGTGAGAACTCCGTTAATCCCAAAACATATCGATTAACCTCCGGGAACTCTGTTACCCCAGAATACTTCCAATAACCTCTGGGAACTCTGTTACCCCAGAATACTTCCAATAACCTCTGGGAACTCTGTTACCCCAGAAACACATTTAATAACCTCTTGGAACTCTGTTACCCCAGAAACACATTTAATAACCTCTGGGAACTCGGTTACCCCAGAACACATTTAATAACCTCTGGGAACTCTGTTACCCCAGAAACACATTTAATAACCTCTGGGAACTCGGTTACCCCAGAACACATTTAATAACCTCTGGGAACTCGGTTACCCCAGAACACTGTTTCGGGCCTTACACTGTTAGCAACTCAGACAATTACCATCTTAATTCATTACCGTACGATTCCCGTACAATAAACATTACATAAATACGTTCATTTCCATGCGATCAGCATGTACTTAAACACTTTGATAAAAACATGCTTTCCGCCCCGGGAAAATATTTAAAACAGTTCAGTAAAAGGGGCTCGTGAAAACTCACCTTAGCACATGCAAGCAGGTAACAACAATCATTATCAGTTAACACGTCCAATCTGTAATATGATCCCTACGATCGTTACTATACATTCATTATTAATATAACTTTAACCAAGTTAACCGGTACATCTGGGGGCACTGTTAACCCAGCACTGTACCTGTTCTGGGGGCAAGGTTAACCCAGAAACACTTCTCCGGACTAAGATTGTGATGTCGTTTAGAATTCCATGGTCACAACTACTATTAGTTGTTTTTCTCGTTTTGCGTGCCTAGCACGGTTATCCGTTTTTATGTTTCAAAAAAATGAGTTTGGTCACACACGACCCGAAAATAGTCGTTGACTGATAATTTAATTAAAGATGTGAAATTATAGCTCGGTTTAGACGTCC
Source organism: Bidens hawaiensis (assembly GCF_021521415.1). Classification (NCBI taxonomy): domain Eukaryota; kingdom Viridiplantae; phylum Streptophyta; class Magnoliopsida; order Asterales; family Asteraceae; genus Bidens; species Bidens hawaiensis. Next base: position 58,926 of record NW_027501710.1, read on the forward strand.
CGATTGGCCGCGGAACTCGTTTCCGTCTTTGGCGTACCGGAAATCGTTAAAATCGGTTAAAAATACCCAAATCATCCGACTTATTTTCGGATGATTCATTTTTACTTGTTTAACTCAATTATATGAAAATAGTCCATTTTTAAGGTTTTTATATACCAGTCAGCTCGCTTAGGCGAACTTTGCCGGTTTACACGTTTTAAGCTTTAAAAGTTTGATAATTAGCACAAATAATTATCCGTTTACTCTCGGATCTTGAAATTTTGCACAAATCACTTTTTAACAGTGGGGAATTTTATAAAAATATTTCCAGAATTAATTCTTATATTTAAAATTTACTTATCTATTTTTAAACACTAAATATGCCGTAAATACCAAACGATCTTAGAAAAATCCCAAATTTCTCCTGGATGTCCCCTGCCATCCACATAGTCCCCTGTAATTTTTCCAAAACCAAAATCTTCCTTTAAATGCAATTTTTACTAATACCGAGCTAGAAATCCCTAGAACTCGTTTAACCGAAAAGCCTACTTTGACTTCTCCAACCGACCTCAAATTTTGTGTGTGACTTATACATGATATGAAAAGCTTATCCACCATTTTCCAGAATTTTTCATGATATTTAACTATTTTTCACCATTTTTGGCCAAAACCGAGCATTAAATTCACCAAATATTCATCCTTCATCCAAAAATTACCAAAAATTCACAGAACTCATATTTCCATGTGTTTAACACCTCTGTAAAATTTCGTGACCTAACTCTAAACGACCAACAATCTGTCCAAAAACACATACACCGACAAAAACCGAATATACCTTTCGTTTTCCACCATTACAAGCTACAAACTCATCTTTCCGCCTTATCTACCACTAAATACAGAGCCTAGAAACAACATACCACAATACCAAGCAAGTTATACTCACGATCAAGCCATTTCTTTCATGGTTACGGTTATGATATAAAAACAAAGATTTTAACCGTAAAAATTCGTTTTTGACTCGTTTAACTCATTTCTTGGACCAAGATCCTTTGTATAACCCGTATACATCACTTGATCATGCAAGAATCGGTTTCATCTCGGGTTTTCACCCATTTTTCATTTGAAACCTCATTTTCTTGAATGAAAACCTAAGAAAGGAAGATAAACACGATTATAACTCGGTTTTTACCTTGTGTTCTTGCTTGAAAACTCGGGTTTTGGTTCAAGAACTTGAGAGAATTCATGGTTTGTGGGATTGTGTTTGTAAAAAAAGGAAATGAATTGTTTTGGTGGTGTTGATAGTCCGATCGGACTATGTTGGGTGGGTGGGGGGTCCCACAACTTCATTTCTAGCCACTCATTCCAATTTCCGTAATCTGGATAATGTTTTGGATAATCTGGTTCAGTTCGTTTTTCAGTTAAACGTCTAATTCGGCTTAAAACGGTCGTTTTTCGGCTTTAAAAAAAGAAATTTATATAAAACCGATTTAAAAACTTTAAAAACTTAAACCATGATGTTTATTAACTTAAAACATCATATCATTAATTATCGTGCCTCTTTTTCGGCTTGATCGATCGTCTCTTGCTCGGTTTGGTATTAAAGGTTTCGTTTAAGGTACCGACGTACCATTAAATTGAAATTCTCTTTCTGTGCCGTAAATCACTTATCCCGAAGCTTTAATACTTCGTAGTCATCACTAAATAATCATATATCTCATCTATAATTGAACCCTCGAATCATTCGGGTTTCAATAACTATCGATCGTTCGATCGCATATTCAATACGGTGAATTATATATTCCCGTACAATCAATACAATGAATCATGTTTTCTCGTATAATTACCATGGTAACTCATGTACCCGACGTTACATATGACGTAACTAACGTCTAACCGGTTAGGGTATACCTGGTTTCGTCGGAATCGTTACATGTAACTTGCTTGGTGTGGTGTTATTGTGCTTGTAGGTGTTATATCTAGTTGCTAGCAAAGGCTAGAAAGCAAGATCTTTGCGATCTAAATCTAGAAACACAAGGTAGTTCGGTTTTTCGTACGATTTATATGATTTGGACAGATTGTGATAGACTTAGAGTTGGGTCATGAAATTTCACAGAGATGATCTACACATGAAAATATGAGATCTGTGAAAATTTGGTAATTTTTGGACAAAGGATGAATATTTGGTGAATTTAATGCTCGGTTTTGGCTAAAAATGATGAAAAATAGTTGAACATCATGAAAAATTCTGGAAAATTCCAGATAAGCTTTTTATAACATATAAAAGTCACACACAAAATTTCAGATCCGTTGGAAAAGTCTAAGTAGGCTTTTCGGTAAAACGAGTTCTAGGGTTTTCTAGTTCGGTTTTTGGTGAAAATGGCATGAAAAATGAGATTTTGGTTCTGGAAAAATTACAGGGAACTATGTGGATAGGAGGGGTCATCCCAGAAAATTTTGGGATTTTTCTAAGGTCGTTTGGTATTTTCGATATATTTGGTGTTTAAATGACGTTTAAAAATAGATAAATAAATGTTAAATATAAAAATTAATTCTGAAATATTTTTATAAAATTCCTTACTGTCAAAAAGTGATTTGTGCAAAATTTCAAGATCCGAGACTAAACGGATAATTATTTGTGCTAAAAAGACATAAAAACAAACTTTTAAAGCTTAAAACGCGTAAACCGGCAAAATTCGCCTAAGCGAGCTGACTGGTGTATAAAAACCTTAAAAATGAACTATTTTCATGAAACTAAGTTAATCAAGTAAAAATAAATCATCCGAAAATAATTCGGATGATTTGGGTATTTTTATCCGAAATAACAGTTTCCGGCACCCTAAAGACGGAAACGGGTCCCGCGGCCAAACGGGGCGTCTAAACCGAGCTCTAAATTCACGGTTTTTAACTAAAATATCAGTCAAACACTATTTTCGGGTCGTGTGTGACCAAACTCATTTTTGAAACATAAAAACGGATAATCGTGCTAGGCACGCAAAACAGGGAAAACATAATAATAATAATTTTGACGGATAAACTCTAAGAGATATCACAATCTGAGTTCTGAGAAGTGTCTCTGGGTTAACATTGTCCCCGGATCGAGTACAGTACTGGGTTAACAGTGTCCCCCAGATGTACCGGTTGACACGGATTTAATTTATGGAAATTGTATAGTAACGACTTAGGTATCATATTACAGATTCAGGCTCATAGCTGTTCACTGTACTACATACTGACTCACGAGAAGGTGAGTTTCACGAGCCCCTTTTTACTGAACTTTTTTAAATATTTTCCCGGGGCGGAAAGCATGTTTCTATCAAAATGTTTAAGTACATGCTGATCGCATGGAAATGAATGTATTTATATAATGTTTATTGTACGGGAATCGTACGGTAATGTATTAAGATGGTAATTGTCTGAGTTGCTAACAGTGTAAGGCCCGAAAAAGTGTTCTGGGTTAACAGTGTCCCCAGAGGTTATTAAATGGGTTTCTGGGTTAACAATGTCTCCAGAGGGTATTAAATGTGTTTCTGGGTTAACAGTGTCCCCAGAGGTTATTAAATGTGTTTCTGGGTTAACAGTGTCCCCAGAGGTTATTGGATGTGTCTCTGGGTTAACAGAGGTTTCACTTGTAGGCTTAGCATAATTACATCGCTATTATATGATTATTATAATGATTTGTCATCGTTTACTTAAATTAGTGAAACTCACCAACTATTCGTAGTTGACCCGTTTTCTTTACTTGCTTTCTAGGTACACCCAAATTGGAATGAGTGATACTTGCTTGATGATGTGTGCTATTTTGTGGAAGCTTAAGGATCTTTATTTTGTATTAAATATGCTAATGTACTATCGGTAAAACTTATGTGTTAACGCCTAGATGATAACGAAACTCGGAACATGTATTGAGATGTAAATTAATGTAGTGTTGTTTTCTTTATAAGCAATGCTGTTGATATCAGATGCGTCTGTTGCATCCCGTTTACGTTTCCGCTACGGTTACGGGGTGTTACAGAACTTGGTATCAGAGCCATTGGTAATAAAGAATTAGGATGTCTTAAAAAGATACCTAAAATATAACCAGTAGCTCAAGTATTATAGGATCTGAATATCAACTAATAATTTATAGTGACGAGATCTGGATGAACTTGGATGGACAAGTGAGTTATTATGGTCCGGAACATAATAACAGACTTGTCTGCACGAGGGAATTCAGGGGAAGTCACGGGGGACTTTAATAGGTAAAATTGGCAACATATGTGTAAATATATGATAATATTGTTATGTGGTAAAGTTGTATAAGTAAGTGTATATTAATTTGATTATGGTTTACACTATGGAAAGAACTATATGTTTGATTAACTTGTGTGCAGGTAAGAATGTCGAGAACTCATAGTTTATCGGTGGAGGAGGACCCGGAGGAAATCAGCTCCGGGAACTCTGGGAGTCTACGCATATCATCCAGCTCTGAGCCTAGCGAGGCTAGTCGTAGGAGCTCTAGCCAGTCCTCC
>NW_027501711.1:0-18914 GCF_021521415.1 Bidens hawaiensis
TGTTCCTAAACTGTGCGCCCGCCTCGGCTACCTGAGAATAACATACTAAAAGTGTCAACACAAGGTTGGTGAGTTCACAAGTTTATATAAAATAAAGCGTTTAGCGTTTGCGTTCAGCGTTTTGAGTTAAGCGTTTTGCGTTACAGCGTTTTGCGTTACAGCGTTTTGCGTTACCAGATAGTGTTATGTCAATTATATATCTATAGGTAGCTAGCCTATAAAACAAGTATCACTAAGTGTTCGACATCGAAGCTGACTGTTTATCATTTGCCTTGCCACCAGGTCATCCAGACCATGGTATGTGTTTAGCCAAGATTACACCCACTCGACCTCCAGTCGAGTTTAGCGTTGGGTGGGGTTTGTCAAACCCAGTAGTACTACTCAACAATGACTCGCTATTATCCAATATTAAACGGTTCGATGTGAATGAAGGACTTTAGTTAACGCGTTTGCCACTTAGTCTTTACAAGTGATATATAATCTATATTAACAAAATCTTAAATGCGTTTCGGAGTATGTTATCTCCCCCAAGTTAAAAACGTTTAAAATTTAAAAGGGGAAAGTGAAACTCACTGTTTGCGAAGTATTCCCAAAATAATTCACCAAGATGCGCGTCACAGAAAAACTCTCTCTAGCGTTCTAAAACAACAAGGAGATTTTTCTAAGTGTCGGAATATTATCGAGTCTCTAGACCCGGCACATAATACCTATGCACATAACATATTTCGTGTTTCGTTTGTGAATCGTGTGTGACTTTGACAAATGTATTTGTGATACGTTACATGTGTAAGCAATTATTTACGTGTCATGTATTCATTAAGTACATCACTAGCAATTACTCCCCGTAAGGGCAATTTGGTCAACACATAACAATTAACTAGCAATTATTCCCCGCAAGGGCATTTTGGTCAAAACACGACAATTAATTAGCAATCATTCCCCTCAAGGGCAATTTGGTCAAAACACGATAATAAATTGGCAATCACGTTGTTTCATGCAACTTTCACAAAACTCGGCAACTAGTTTCTTAACGACAGAATTCTACTTGAAAAACTAGTCTATCTCACCGATCATAGCATCACAATTAATTTACCAAAAATCATCACAAAAGCATATATGTCTTAGGTTTCCAGAGCATATTTTATTATATTTTTATTCCACATAGGTTTCTCACAATCATCAAATCATTACAGCAAACTCATAACAGTCAAATTCATGCGCAACAGAATTTTATTTGAAATTCCCGTTAAACGAAAAATCCAATAAATGCAAGACCACTTGGGTTAGGTTCCTAACTCAATAAGTCAACTTCCAAAAGTGGAACCAACCCAATTGGTCTCGTAGTTCATGAGATATAATATTTACAAAACAACCTAACAGCAGGTCTCACAATTCAAATTTGCACTTCAGTTTTGTAAAATAATAAAAGTTAACCTTTACTTGTCCAAAAATTACAAGTTTGGACTTTATCAAAACTAGACTCAACAAAGTACCCTGTAGTGTTAACAACCTCAACCAATTTCCACATTAACATTTATTTACAGTCGTCTAAACATAACTTACAATCTGTCCAGTACCAGTTTTGACCTTTAATCACAATTAAATCGTTTGACCAACCAAAACACCTCCAAATTTGGCGTGGTTGGACTTTCTGAAAACTAGACTCAGAGTACTACTTTGTAGACTCATAATTTGCTCAGTTTGCTTTTATATTCAACAAGTTACACATCATTCAATCTTAACAATCACTGCTGTCAAAAACTCAGCAAGCCTAAACAATCATCTAACATGCATCCAAAGCATACGACATAACCCAAAACATGTCATCATCATCATCATCATCATCATCATCATCATCATCATCATCGTACTCAGTATATCCCACCAATAGCAAAGCTATAGTAGGGTCTGAGGAGGGTAAGATGTAGACAGCCTTACCCCCATAAGGATAGAGAGGCTGCTTCCAGTGAGACCCCCGGCTCGATAGTAGTTTTGCATCAAGCCTTGGACATAAGGCACATAGCACTCAATCATCGGGACACCGGCTGATCGGTGCATGTACCCTTGTCTTTCGGCTATCAACGCCACTACATGATGCCTGATTAACCGTCCGTCACTTTTAACGTTATTTTCACGAGATTAGTAAAATAACGTCAAAATTAGTGCAATTTCACTTTTGCCCACCCGAGGGTTCACACATATATACATCATATGTGCGCACCGCAAGCAGGGCTATAACCCAAAACATGTAATACACATAATTAATCATAGAAAATCAGTAGCAACCCTCTAGGGTTTACAAACAATCAACGATTCATCAATCTTTCACCGTTCAAAATCACATATGATCCTCAATATCAACAACCAATACATAATCAATCATAAGAACACTTAATATGATATTCAATAGTTAGGGTTTCATATTTATACCTTAAAACGCATAAATAAACCAAGGGAAACGTGAGGGGTGCTTAGAAACGAGTGTAGGATGCTCCGATTATGAAGAACAATATCAAAACAAGGTGATATGTGGGTGTGTGTGAGCTGCCGATCGCAAGGAGAGGGGAGGAAGGGGCTGCCGATCGGGGTAGAGGAAAAGGAAAAGAAAATTGAGTTAGGGTTTAGGTTTAGTATTATTTATAATAATAATATGTTACACTCAAGTCCCTCAACTTTCAATTGTTGTTTTTCTAGCTTAATTAACTAGTTCTAGTACATTGAGTTAACGTTTATAACAATGTTATCACGTAACACATAAGTCTAACACATAATTATCACATAATTATTGTTTTGACGTTTTTCGTTTATTCACCAATCATTTGCGTCAACTCGTTTGCGTTTCGGTGCAATTCCCGAAAGACTACACATGTAGTAAGTGTTAAGCGTCATTTAAACCCTAGTTTAAATGTAATGAGGTGTGCGTTATAGATTCAGTGATCTTTAAGTTTGAATTGACGGAGTTGAGTTAACGGAGTAAACCTGAAATTGACGATTGTCACATCATTCCCATGTTAAAGAATTTTCGTCCCGAAAATTTGAGTCAAGTCGTGATAAGTATCTGAAAAAGTAGGAAAAATTTTCAGTTTGTCATACCAACCGAAGTAATTCGGGTTGGTTGTTGGATCAGAATTCTAGGTTTTGGGTCAACCCGAAAATCCCAAATAAACTTTAATTTTTAAAACCATATATATTTTTAGGTATTATAGGCTAAGCCTTAGCCGCTAACGTTATCAGAATTTAGTCCAAATGGATTGTTCTCGTTCCACTTACCATGAATCGATTGTTTATTGTTTCTTAATGTTTCAAGTTATGACTAAAAGCAACTATATTCCAACACCTTAATCATGGAATGTTGGGTACGATTATGTCGGTCTTGTTTGTTATGGTTGAACTTTGTTGAATTTTACTCTTTAGGATGTTTTATCGGTTTATTTTTGTTTGGTTATTGATTTATTTAGACTACGAGTAAAGAAGAATATGTTATATTTAAATTCAGCAATATAATTTTTTTTCCTTGAATACTCGAAACCCAAAGAAACCGTGAGAGATTTGGGTTGGGTTTCAGGTCTAGATATAAAACTTTGAAACCCGAAGAACCCGACCGAAAAATCCAAACCCTGAAAAACTAACCCGAAAAACACCACTACTCTTATCTTTATAAAAAAACCTAAAGAATGGAGCACCAAAAATCTTTACTTCGTCCCTGTTAATTTTGTGAACAAAATTGAAGAATTCACCAAAAATCTTTCTTTTCTTTTGCGTGCATTGGCAGAATACGGTACCACAAAAACTTATTTATTCTTTTGATTTGCTTGAGAAGAAAGTCACGAAGCCCAAACAAGAATCATCAATATTACTTTGGTGGCCATGGGGGCCCAAGAACCCATCAGAACAAAAACAATTGTTTAATAAGGAAGAAGCAAATAACGGTCTTAAAGTCGGGTTTTAACTCTTTACCGAACTATTATTTTTCATTGTTTAGAACTCCAGAAGGGGCTGTGGAGAAACTCGAAAGGCTAAGAAGAGTATTTTTTTTTGGGGGCTTTTGAGTATTGGTGCTTGGAGCCGGATTGTAAAAGTTAACTCAGTTCTAAAAGAGGTGGGGACTGATCTATATTTGAGTTTTTGTCATTCGGTAAAAAGCGGCAGGGGGGGGGGGACTTGGTTTTGGTTAGATATTTGGAATGGGTCGGTTTCCTGCAAGTTCGTTTCCCAAATCTCTTTCGTCTCGAGAAAGAAAAAGGTTGTTCGGTAGCAGATCGTCACTTTATTCTAGATGATTGGAATTGTGGTCTATAGGAGTGGGTTAGTGAGCCTACTGGATCTGTTGAAATAGATGAGTAGAGAAGTTTACTCCAAGTTAGTGAAGGGGTCCTTTTATTGCCGGTAGAGGATAAGGTCTCATGTGATTTTGGTGGTGTAGGGGAATTTTCGGTTAAAGAGGTGAAAAAGAAGCTTCGAAGTAACTTGATTCCCATCTCAGATTTCATTATTCATTGGAATAACTTGGTGTCGAAAAAGGTTGGGTTTATGGCTTGGCGAGCGGCTCTTGGTCGGCTTCCAACCTTCGATGGTTTGGCTAAACGAAATGTTCCGGTCAGTTCATCACTTTGTCCAATATGCGGGGAAGTGGAGGAGTCGGTTGAGCATTTGTTAGTTTCATCTGGTCTAGCCCAGACCATGTAGAGTGTAGTTGCACAATGGTGTAAGTTGCCTACTTTTCTTATGTTTAGCTTTCGGAATGTTTTGGGACTTCACAAGCAGTCGTTCTTACCGAAGGAGAAAACAAAATCTTTCCAAGCTATTTGTTTGATTGCAGCTTGGAGTTTATGGAAAAGGAGAAACGCGTTAGTCCATTCGGTAACTTCGATACATATCACGAATTTGACGGAGGAAGTAAAAGTGATGGGGTTTCTATGGATCTAAAACAGGGGACGAAAACGGAGTCTCTCGTGGGAAGATTGGTGTGTCTTTCGGTTGTAATGGGTTGGTTGGGTGGTTCGCCGAATAATTTTTTTTTTTTTTTTTTTTTTTTTTTTTGCGTTTTGTCTCTATTTGTTTTTGGTGTTCTTTGGTGAATCCGTGTATGTTCTTGGATTTGCTAGCTTCTGGCTAGTGTTTATTTATTATATTAGTTGGTCATTCAAAAAATACGGATGGAGCAGTAAGAAATATATAAATATATATTTTTTCCTTTTATTTTATTACTAAATAATAATAAATGTAATAAACTAATGTAAAGTAAATTTTGTCGGGCTTTCTCATGAAAAAGAAAAAAAAACAAAGAGGAGGGGTTGATTAAGAAAATGCAGTACTTAAAGTACAAAACCACTGTTATGAACATTTATAGATGACTATTCATATTCTTAACCTCCATATTATCATTTATGTATGTAATAATATTATAACTCTATAAATAGAGGGTTCATGTACTTATATGACATATTCAATGAAAGAGTTCTCTCAATCTCTTTATATTCTCTGTATTATACATATGTGATCTTGCTATTAGGCTGTTGTTACACAACACATTATTTGCACGATTGTTTTTGGAGTTAGATCATATTTTCTTATGGGTTGACTAGGGTAACAATAATAGGGCAGGCAATTCTGAGTTCCGTCGTTCCGTATCCCGATATCTTTGGGTAGTACTATGATAACATAGAGAAGGCTAATGTTATGGGTGATTTGCATCAAAAGGGCGATTGTTGTGTGACTAAAGTTGCTTCTGTTGAATGGGGCAACAAAAACTTGAGGTAACCATTCTATTTTGTTTATTTTTTCATTCTTTCCACTAAATAATATCGATCACCTTAATCAACGAATATATCGCGACAACCAAAAAGTTTTAAAACTAATTTAGTTTGATATTAATTAAGATGCTACTCCACGATGCCACAAGTTATAGTGTCTTTAGTATATGTACGCTATTTATATAAAAAAAAAGAAAAAAAATTGTAGTTACTATTCGATGCACTGATAATGAGGTTATAATTATTATTAGGAAAATTCCTAAAATACGCGTTTATGAAAACGTTTTTCAAGTTTTAGGTGCTATTTGCAAGAAATTCCCAAAATAGGTATTATAAAATAGTCGTGACGAGTAGTTTGTAGAACCAGTTAAAACTTGCCACATGCCCTTAAACTAACCGTAACGAGCAGGTTCACTAATCATTTGCTCGTCACGACTAAATAAGTTTCAAGTCTTGTAATCAACGCCCACGAGTAATTCATAAGTCAAATAGTCGTGACGACTAGTTAACCTGGTTTATATTCCCCACATGAGAAGTTTATTAGTAGTTAACTTGTCGCTACTCGTTTAACCTTACAATCTACTCGTCGCGACTAAAGAACTTATGAAGTACTTGTGGGTGTTGATTACGAGGCATAAAACTTATTTAGTCATGGCGAGTAAATGATTAGTAAATCGGCTCGTTACGGTTAGTTTAAAGACACATGTCTAGTTTTAACTGGTTATACAAACTACTCATCACGACTAGATTATAATACCTATTTTGGGAATTTCTTTCAAATGGCACCTAAAACCTGAAAAACGTTTTCATAAACACTTATTTTAGGAATTTCCCTTATCTATATTATATATAAAGGAGGAGTGATGGGCACAAAAGTAATTTAATAATTCCATGACAAGGGTAAAACAGCCATTTCATAATTGAACAACAAAAGTAATTTGTCATTGCATAATTTCGTTTTTCAAGCGTCTTGTACAAGTTCATAAGGCTCTATTTTTTTGTAAATTACTTTTCAAGCCTTTAGTATTCCAAAGGTTTGTTTAATTAATGTTTGAATAACACTAAATAATTAATATAAAAGTCCACTAACTCCACATCAATAGTTTAATTGATTTCAATAATTCAATTGTATTATTATTATTATTATTATGGGCAACAAAAGTAATTTGTCATTGCATAATTTCGTTTTTCAAGCGTCTTGTACAAGTTCATAAAGCTCTATTTTTTAGTAAATTACTTTTCAAGCCTTTAGAGATGCAAAAGGTTTGTTTAATTAATGTTTGAATAACACTAAATAATTAATATAAAAGCCCACTAACTCCACATCAATAGTTTAATTGATTTCAATAATTCAATTGTATTATTATTATTTTGGTGACTATTCACATTCTTAACTCTCATATGTCATTATGTTTCTATTAACTTTGTTAGCCTATATATAGTGGTTTCTTGTGCTTGCATCAGATATACATGCATACATATCAATGAATGACTGTTGGTGCATAATGTCAGTAGTTCAGTATCTTGTGTTTTGTCTGTGTCTGTAATTGTTTAGTTTGTTTGTTACGTGTCGAATACTGTTGATTATGTAAGTTCGCTGATATGTATAAGCGAACTTGGGGACCAAGCGAAGTTATGACAACTTCGCCTAGCATGTTAGGCGAAGTTGTCGAGGTATACATAAACCTCAACTTCGGGTTTTAGGGAGAGAGTTTTTTTGGGAACGAGTTTTTGGTGATCTTGTGCATCACGTGTTGGCAACAGAAATACATCAAGTTCTCAAGTATTATCTCGTGTGTTTACATACTCATTTAACGTATTGCTTATCTTACACTCGTATCGTATTACGTGGGGATTCCGCCCCCTCGTGTTACGAGATACTCCTGTGTAGATCCGGCTGGGAACCTACAATTGGTATCAGAGCATTTGCTCGTGATTGTGTGGTTCGGGATTATCACACGGGTGTTAAGATCGTTCCATTTGACCATTACGGAACGAGTTTACGTTGAAATACCTCGTTTTGTCTTTTGCCTCATCATATATACCCTAAAAACACCCTCGCGTCCATCGCAATCAACCTAACAAATCCTGCAAAACCTCATTGTTCGTCAAGCGAAGTTGCCGCCACAAAACGTAGGGTTTAAGCGAAGATATAGGTTTGGCGAAGTTGATTTGCTGCGAAGTTAAGTAGCAGACTAGCGAAGTTGTTCAGCGAACTTAAGTTTATATAACTTCGCTATTTGCTCACTGTTCACAGAAGGTTATTTAAAAAAAAAAGGTTTGAGTCTTGTTTCTTTCAACTATGACTTCAATAAACATCACAGAACTGGTAAAGATGGAGGTTGAAGCCGGTTCAGCAACTAAAGCTTCAAAACTGCTTAAGGGTACCTATTTCGTTGCATGGAAAGATCGGTTTGAACAGTATGTGAAGTATCAAGATGCTAAGATGTGGGTTTGCATTCAAGACGGGTACATTCCACCAACATCCATGTTTGAAGGTCGTGAACAGATTAAGAAGTACAGTAAGATGGAAGAGGACGAAAAGAAAATGTATGAGGCAGAGAGTAAAGCTCATGCAGCTATAACAATGGCTCTTCCACAATAGATTCTTCATACCTTCAAGAAATACAAAACTGCCAGAGAGCTATGGGAAGCACTAGAAAATGGATATGAAGGTAATGTGGGGATACGTACTTCCAAGACAAAGCTGCTAAAAACCCAATTCTCTGTATTCAAGTATTTGAAAAATGAATCACTTGATGATATCATCACACGATATTATCATTTGATGACCGAACTAAATAATTACTCCATTGAATACAAGGAAGAAGAGGTAGTAGAGAAACTTCTTGATGCTTTCCCACCAAAATGGGAAATGTACACTGTACTGATGAGAGAAGGTAAAGATTTTGACAAGATTGATTTGGAAACAGTGGTCAATAAGTTACAAAAATTTGAACTTAACATGGTTCGAAAGGAGACACCAACTGATCAGGTTCAGGATCCGGGAATGTATGGTGCGAAAGTCACTCCAAGCTCAAGTTCAAAATTAGAATCCACTGCCTACTACTCTAAGGGGGAATCAAACTCCACTCCAGATGGTCATGTGATTCTCAATATGGATGGTGACATATGTTTAGTAGCAGGAGGGAGTAATTCCTCTAAGCCTCAAACTACAACTGGAAATTTCTCATCAAATGCTCCAAGCAATAACTACTCACAGATGCCTATGAGTGTGAAATCTGCTGAACAACAGTTTGCCCTCTATGCATCTTTCATTGCATCTTATGAGAACTATATCAAAGGAAAAATAGTAGACCCTGCAACTTTGGATGAAGACTATGATCAGATCGATGCTGATGATTTGGAAGAGATTGATCTGCAGTGGCAGATGGCTATGATAGTAAGAAGGGTAAAGAGATTCATGAAGAAAACGGGTAGAAAGTTCGTTGGAGAAAGACCAGGGTTTGATAAATCAAAGGTTCGATGTTACAACTGTCAACAAAATGGACACTTTGCTAAGGAATGTACAAATGAGAGAGTCGAACGAAGTTAGAACAGGCCTGCACAATAGATTGGGGGTGGTAGTGAAAATAGGGCTATGGTATCTCGACAGAATGGTGGATACAACTGGAATATACAAGTTAAGGAAGTGTTCGAACAGGCTAATTTAGTAAACATCGAAACTGGAGGAAGTGAGAGAGAGACGGGAGAAGATCAGGCATACATGGCAGAAGTGAACGATCAGCTCTCTGAGGTAAGTTCTGAACTTCATTGTGAACAATGTGAAAATCTGTCTGAACAATTAAAAACATTAACTGATCAATTTGTTAGTTTGGATACTCAATTTAAAAACCTGAAAGAAGAACATCACTACTCTAAAACTAAAGAAAATAGTTACTCGGTAAAAATAAAAGCTAGTGAAAAGGATATCAGAAGTCGGAAATCCAGTCTAGCTGAAAAAATACAAGTAATTGATCTTAGTTATGAAGTGTTAGAAGAAAAGACCAAACTAATTGCTGAAAAAGATAAACAGATAGCTGATTACCAGGTAAAAGTGGTGGAACTAAACAGAAAAATTGAACAATTTAGAAATTCTTCAGCGATGCTAGATCACATCATAAGTGTTCAACGTTCCCCGGTTAACAAAGGGGGAATTGGATTTTCTGAAGTTTCACCACCGTACAACAATAACTATACTTATGATCCTAGTGATCAACAATCTGCGAATGTTGAGATTAGTCAGATAGTTCCAATCAAAGTATCTACTAAAGAAACTGAAGTTAATAAGAGCGAAACGAGTAAGTCAAGTTCTAATGTTGCGATTTATGTCCCTAGCTCTGTCTCATCAAATTCGGACAAGTCATCCGAATTGGGTGAGATAAAAGAAGAGGTTGTGTTACTAAAACGTGGGGAGGACTATAAGCCTGATGAAAAGAAATTTTCCCTAAATCCGTTCGTCCCACCATATGTTAGACAAACGGGTAGTAACGCAACCTCGACATCTGCAACAACTGTTGAGACGAAAGTTCAAAACAGAAGTTGTTTCAGATGCAATAAAGTAGGACACCTTGTAGCTGATTGTCCTCTAAAACAGAGAAAATTTAGAGGTATGAGGCCTCCAAAAACTGAGAATAAAACGAATACTAATTATGATGCTGGTAAGAATGTGAACACACCAAATTTCGGTCATTGGACTAATCCAAGATTTCAAATAAATCAGTCTAGTTGTTTCCCAGTAAACTACCAAACCAACAATTATAATTCAGTTAATTCACGAAGGTTTGGATGGCTTCATAGCCAGTCCTCTAGAAGGTTTCCGTTCAGAACTTACAGAAACCATCCTCAAACTGACTTTGGGCAACCAAGGTACTGGATGCCGGACAATAGATTTAATCGACCCAAGACCAATAGGTCTTGGGTCCCCATATTTTAATCTATTTCTTTAATTGTGCAGGAACAGTCAAACAGGGCTATAAACAATATGTGGGTTGTTGACAGTGGCTATTCCCGGCACATGACTGGTAACAAGAAATTGTTACGTGACTGGAAATCTGTTCAAGGAGGAAGGGTTAGTTTCGCTGGAGAAAGTAAAGGAAGAATCAGTGGTATTGGAACTGTGACGAATGGAAGAATAAAGTTAGAGAAGGTGAATTTTGTGGAAGAGTTGAAGCATAACTTGTTGAGTGTATCTCAGATTTGTGACAAAGAATACACGGTGCATTTTACTAGAAATGAGGCATTCGTTCTTTATCCTAGTTTCAAGATACCAGAGGCCTAGGTTTTGATGAAAGCTCCAAGAGAAAAGAACACGTATGTAATGGATATGAGGTCAACTGAGATGACAACAGAAGAGTCATGTCTTCTGTCAAAGGCAACTGAGTTTGAGTCAGAGTTGTGGCATCGAAGAATGGGACATATACATGAATTACATTGTCAAGAATGGGCTGGTACTTGGGGTTCCCTTGAAGAATTTTAACTTTGAAGATCAATGCTTTTCGTGCAAGAAAGGAAAGCAACACAAGAAGCCTCATCACTCCAAGAAGGTTAACTCAATTGTCAGCACCCTAGACCTACTTCACATGGATCTCTTTGGTCCTGTGAATGTAAAAAGTCTAGGAGGAACGTCATACTGCCTGGTTGTAACCGATGACTACTCTCGATACTCTTGGGTATATTTTCTGAAGACAAAGGATGAGACAGTTCAGTTGGTAATTAACTTGATTACCAAGGTGGATGTCAGTTTCTCGGAGGAAGATTGGTGTCGTGGCAGTGCAAGAAGCAGACCTCAGTAGCCATTTCCACCTGCGAAGCAGAGTACATGGCAGCATCAAACTGCTGCTCCCAGGTTTTATGGATACAACAGCAATTGCGCGATTATGGTTTGAATTTCACTCAAACTCCTATTTGCATTGATAACACTACTGCAATCTCAGTAACTAATAATCCCGTTAAACACAGCAAAACTAAACATATTGACATTCGTCATCATTTTATACGGGATTGTGCTGAGAAGAAATTAATTGTGCTTGAAAAGGTTGATTCTTTGGATAATTTTGCCGATCTTTTTACTAAAGCGTTTGACCGATCCCGTTTTCAAAATCTTGTTGAGCTTAATGGGATGATCAATCCCGAGTAACCTTGTTTTCTGTAAAAAAAAACAATCACTATCGCTTAAAATTATGCTGGTTGCTTAAGTTTGAAGGACATATCTTCGGATATGTTTGGTCCTTACTTCTACTTGTAGACTATGAGGATAGCCATTAACCAGATGACTGAAAGTGACCGAGGCGGTTATGATGGGTTTTTTATTCTTTCGCTGAAAAATAGTCGTTCATACTTAGTTAGAAGGACACATACTCGTATGTGGTCGGTCCAGCTGATCCATTGGATATTCAGGATAGCCGTTTACCTGAAGACTTTGACTTGATCGGGGTGATAGGATTTAAAATTTTTTATTCAGGGAGATGATATAATTTTTCAAGTCTATAACTTCGTAAGAAGTTTCAATACAATGTTTAAAAGAAAATTGATCCAACCTTGGAAAGTGAGAGAAAAATTGTTTTTGTGTGCTTAACTGGTGAAGTTATTAGGCCTAAAAGACTCTAGAACAGTCATTGTATGTTATGGTAGCTTTCTATGGTACGTAAAAGTAGAAGTGATACAAACTAAATCTTCTCTATTTAATGTGGAGAATCATTCTGAGCTGAGCATGTCTCCATATACATCTTTCTGAAAGATAGGCAGAAAAGTGATTACCCAGTCATACACGAGTTCGTGAGTGTTCTAATTCCCGCGGAGATAGTACTACGTACCTGCAGTGATCCAGATCCGGGACTTGCAGTTGAATTCAATTATGAAGTTGTATATAGGTGTTTATTTTTTTATAAAAAAATAAAAAAAAAAACTATGGTTATTATTCTTAAGCCTTCTGTAGCTTATTTTATTACACATATCTAGAAAGAGTCAAGATGAATCGGTCAACATATGAGATATAACCAGAAGAAGAATCCGAAGATCGATGTGTGCTTACTGATTAATTAGATACTACGGGTTGAAGACAACTCGAGGTGACTTGGGGAAAGCCAAATACGCTTTGAGAATAGATAGGAGGCATCACAATCTCTCATGTGATGTCCATCTAAATTTTGAGCTTAATTGAACCTAATCCGTATCACAGAAGCGATGAAAACCATACTAAGTTTTATACCTGCTTACAACCTGTTTCTTTATGTCATAATACCGCTGAACATGGATCTATGTGACAGCCACTTAATTAGTATGATTCCTGTTCGGATCTTTTCTAAAACATGCAGGTTCTCGTCAAGACTGAAATTTGATCCCGTTTATTTTATTACTCAAATTTTCGTTATGCATTTCGTTTTATGGTTTACTTTTATAAAACTTGGTTACTTGGCTCTTTGATCGTTTACATTCAAATCGTTTTCGGAGATTTTAAAAGCAAGTTGCCCTTTGATCCACTTTATATGTTACTGTTTGTAAGTCTATTTGGGCGAAGTTAACTAAATGGCGAAGTTAACAAAATAAGCGAAGTTGACCAAGGGGTTGACCTTAAGGCGAAGTTATAAACAGCAGGGCGAAGTTATCCTTAACTTCGCTGCTGGGTTTTTGTGGTATTTAAAGGAAAACGGTGGTCAAATTGGGTCAAAACCTCTAAACTACACAAACTCTCGGCGAACTTATCCCCTGAATCAAAACTTATTAAAATATTTTTTCATTCGTGTGGTAAGGTTCGTCTTGATTTTGGGTTACATAATTCTTTTGTATCAATAAGTAATCTGATCCACAATGACATGTTTTAGATTCACTATTGAACCAAACCCTCGGTCCGAGCTGAAGGATATTTGTGATTATTAGTGATTCATCTCTCTAATCGTATTCCACTGTTTGAATTGATATTCTTTGATCGGACATTAAAAACCTTACCTGGGTATTATGTGTGCGTAATTCATAGGGCGAAGTTAGGGTTTGAGCGAACTTGTTACTTTCGCCTGTCCCATAACTTCGCTGACATTCCAACTTTGCCTAATTCATGCTGGGCGAAGTTGTCAACTGTTGGTATTATGATCTGACTTGGCTCGTTTATTTTGCAGATATGGTTGTTGTGGCAGGTGCTGGTGGTGATGAAGTTGGAGATAATAACCGACAGTTTTTCCCGGGTCACAACATGTATATTACCTTAGATCCGGATGCTCGAGGAAGTGACGATTACCGTGAGATCATTTCATTCTTTTTACGCTCACGCATCTTTCATGCAATCACTACTACTCTTCCGATATCACTACCGAACGTTGAAGATTTTTGGAACACAATTGAGTATGATTGTTATGTCGAATAGGAGGTACAATTCCCGGCATATCAAATAAGGGTAGCCTTACAGTTTGGGAATGAGACGACTGAGGATCCCACAGACTTTCCGGCTAGTTTCAGAAATGGTGCGTTTCTGCGTATGGGGTATTCTGGTCCGTTGGGAGACTCTCAGATGCGACAAGAATTTTTGTTAGATTAGTGGCGGTTTCTTATACACGTGATGATAGTATGCATGTCCGGTCACAAAGCTGGTACAGATGGTATGAGTGCAACAATGCAATCAGCTATGACCGCGTTGACTTATAACAAGCCTTATAGCTTTGTCAGATGATTTTTTATGAGATTGATCGTCAGAGACGCGCGGTTGCTAGGGAAAGATTCTTGATGTATCCGAGATTCCTACAGATGATTCTGAATCACGTAGCTCCTACTCTGCCTCAACGACGTCCTATCCGTTATGTTGAAAGTGTGAGTAAAAGGATTTTTGCGCAATGCAGGTCATCGAGTGCTCATAGCAAACCAGAACTTCGTCCGATGCACACTGCCTTGTTTGGTTACTTGGTGAATCCTGCATATGTTGCTCCTCCTGGTGATGAATTTCTTGATCCGGCACCGCATCAGGCCGATGTTCCTCAACCACCTCCTGTGGTTCAACAACCACCTATGGTACAGCAAGCACCGACTGCTGATCCGGTTGCAGCTCTGGAAGAACAGGTTGACCTTGAAGTTGCCTTTGGAGGGCAAGGGTTCTTTGACATGGAACGAATTGATCCAGCTGCTGAGGTTCAAGCCTCTGTAGCTGAGGCGTCTGGTGTGAATGTGTCCATGGTCGCTATATCTGTGGCGGACTCTGAGAGAACTGACTCTGATTCATCCACTGACGATATCATTGAAGCACAAAAAATCCTTGCCAGACAAGAAAAGATTCATGGAAAGAGAAAGAAAGACTCAGATGACAGTGAATCAGATTTTGAGGAGGATTTGTATCGTTTGGTTCGAAGATCAAAGAAGGCACGGGTTGGTGAAAGTTCAAGAGTTAGTGAGAGTTCGAGGGTTGTTCATTTTTCTCCGCCCTCGTTATCAGGTATGACTATGGTTCCTGCTTCTTCAACTGTCACAGCGCCGATAACCTCAAGTGTTCCCTTGGTGACCACGTCGTCATCTTTTGGTACTCCTCCAACCACGTTTCAGTTTACCGCTCCAGAGATTGTCTCATTACCGCCTCCATCTCTTACTTCATCGGAGGTTGTTGCACGGTTTGTTGAGTCAACATTGGTTGCTACTGTGGGGTTGTCTGTTTCGATACCACCCAAGGTCACTATTCAGTCTACATCGGATATACCAGCTAGTTTGGGAATTCCTCCACCGTATGCACAGGATATTTCTCACATGCGTTTTGATTTTGATGCTACTTTGTCTGATTCTGAGAGGATAGCGGCTCTTGAACAGGTAGTTGATGAACATTCAAGAATCAATCTCATCCAAACTCAAGCTATCCAGAGACTTGTGGCAGGGAATCAGTTACAATCGTCCCTCCTTGTTGAACACGGTAAACTATTTGACGCTCTAAAACAGTTCTTAGCATCTCAGGGGGAGACGAGCTGCAAGGGTGATGAGTTGAGAACTAAGAAGAGGCAAGACAAAGACGATGATCCCAATGCATCGGAAGGTGCAGGTGGTGAGTTGCCAAGAACTGAACAAACTCTTGGGACTTCAACATCTTAGGGGGAGTCTGCTGGTCAGTCAGGCGGTACGGGTGGTGAGAATGTGGTAGTTGTAGATGATGAGGAAGCGTTGGGTAATGATGATGAGTTAGGAGATGATGTGTTAACAATTGATGAGATTGAAAAGAGAGGGAAACAAATTGAGATTGATAGTGAGGTAGAAGAAGGGGAGATTGTGGATGATGGTGTAGAACATGATATTCCAGATGTTGACAAGGTGAACGTGAGCCAAGATGCAAATGTGTCAGATGAGTCCGAGTGGGAAGAACAGCCGAGATGGAAATAAGGCTTTGCTTAGTGGTTCTTCAAGAAAAAGAAGCCTGCAGTTTCAAAAATGTTTAAGAAGAGTTACAACATCAAGGGGTACGCTGAGTCCAAGAAAGGTATCATCTGCTGGTTGTATGACGAACAGTTGAAGTTGTTTGTGATTAAGCGTTATGATGGAATTCAGTATTTTAAGAAAGCATTGAGATCGCTCAACACCTTGCCTGAGTGTGAGGTGAAAGATTTGGCTCGTTTGAGATTGATTAATAGGAGTGATGATGATATTGCAAGAATAATTGGAAAGATAGTATGGAAGGAAGATATTAAGGAGAAAAAGTTTGAACTTCTAAAGCCTTAGAAAGGAAGGTTGGTTGAAGATAAGGAACGGGGAATGAGGGCTGATGGTAAGCCTTGGTTGGTGATGAAGTATAAGCCGATTCGGTGTTTAAAAGAGGTGCCGATGAAGATGATGCCCAAAGACGTGTTAAAGAATCTCAAGTGGTGGTACGTTGATTGTCAGACAACTGAAGCTGTTATGGAGGATGAGGATGAATAGGAGATTCTGAGAGTGTATGATCCCATGCACTTGGTTAATTTGTCTCAAGCTGATTTGCAGGTACTGAACAATAAGAAGATATTCTACATTCCTACGTGGAAGGATGAAGCCAAGAAGTACCAGAGGGTGGTCTCTGTCTGTGTAAGGCAGGGCGTCCATGCTTGAAGACGAGTGGTATGAAAGTTTTGGGATTACATGACACGAGAATGAAGATAGAGATATGAAGCTACTGTCAAGGGGGAGCCTGTTGGTGCATAATGTCAGTAGTTCAGTATCTTGTGTTTTGTCTGTGTCTATAATTGTTTAGTTTGTTTGTTACGTGTCGAATACTGTTGATTATGTAAGTTCGCTGATATGTATAAGCGTACTTGGGGACCAAGCGAAGTTATGACAACTTCGCCTAGCATGTTAGGCGAAGTTGTCGAGGTATATATAAACCTCAACTTCGGGTTTTAGGGAGAGAGTTTTTTTTGGGAACGGGTTTTTGGTGATCTTGTGCATCACGTGTTGGCAACAGAAATACATCAAGTTCTCAAGTATTATCTCGTGTGTTTACATACTCATTTAACGTATTTCTTATCTTACACTCGTATCGTATTACGTGGGGATTCTGCACCCTCGTGTTACGAGATACTCCTGTGTAGATCCGGCTGGGAACCTACAATAACAAACTTCATTTTCTCTACTTATTATGCTCTCTATACACTATTCAAAACAACAATGACAACGACAACTAACGTAAAGCAAGGTCCGGCTTTGGATTCAGAAGGGTGTACTGATTATTATTGGTTCTCATTTGGGGGAGCAAATGTTGTGTAGAAACTAGAATGTTTTGATATTTTTGTACGACAAATTTCTGTTTATTTGTTACTCTAAATCAAACTTGTGCTTGATGTATGTGGTTGATGAAAGCGAATAATGTTTTATGGGAAAGTGAGTAATGTTTATGTCACTGTGTACAATCAATCATGACAACATAATTGAATTTTATGTAGTTAAATTTAAAAGGCCTGTTTGTGAAAAGCATATTGATAATGGGCCGTGGCCTAAAACTTTAGTTATCATCATTATTCAGTCAACAAAAAATTGTTTTTTAAATGGGCTTGCCCAATAAATAGAATATGTATGAAAAGCTTCAATTAGCTTAACGGCTCACGTAAACAAGCCATAAGTGGTTTCTGGTTTTATTTCTTAAGTGTCGTTTCCTTTGTGAATGCACACGATCAATCAAACAAACAGGAAGCACATTACTCCGATTTAGTCATTAAACCCTAGCCAACAACACATCTACAACACTCAACAACTAAAAAAATAAAAATGCTAAATCATTACGGATTCGAACCAAAACAATACAACTAATTAAATAAACTCAAACACAACTACTTGAATTAAATAGTAAACATGATAGTGTAAGTTGAATTTAAGAAAATAATAACGGTGACGAAATTCGTACCTATTTTGAAAATGAAAAGACCTTTCACGAATTAATTCACGAACTTATTATTATTATTATTATTATTATTATTATTATTATTATTATTATTATTATTATTATTTATCTCATTCAATGAAATTATTGAATCATAGAAGGAAAAATTGTTTTTTGTATAGGCCTACTTGATCATGTATTCATGTTACTTATCTCTGCATAAGTAACTATGAGATTGTGTTTTTACTATACATAAATTGTATGTTTTTACTAAACATAAACTAATCCCAACATTTGGTCTCAAAATATGAAAAAAATGAATAATACGTAATAAAGGAAATAAATATCAAATACAGTTTGCAATGGCATTTTTGTCATTTTTAAACTGTTACATTACAACCATTTGGCTCATGGTATTTTAATGTTGATTTGTTTTTGCTTCAAACCCTATTGTAAAGTTCAGCACATTTAATATGGATGACTATGAAAATTAGAAACAAAGTTACAAATTGATATTTATTGATTTTTGTTGACATTTTAGTCAATATTGACTTTTTTTGGCAAATTTTGTTACAGTTTGATTGTTAATTTGTGTTTAAATTGGAATTAAGAGCAATAACTGCAGAATTATAATTACTTATTTTTCAACATGTTTTGATCCAAACCAAGTTTTTATTTTGACTACTTTGACATGAACTGGTCTAACGAATGAACAAACATAAATTAATAAACATAAACGAATATAAATTAACACAAACAAACATTCATAAATGTAAATGAACGAACAAAAACGAACCACGCTTTTGTTCATGTTCATTTAGTTAAATGATCATAAAGTTGTTTTCTTGTTCATTCAG